>NC_058342.1:0-277500 GCF_905475395.1 Chrysoperla carnea
GAGAATACTGTGTGCGGTTGCATTTTTATTTAAAATATATGGTATAATAAATAAGTATATATTTAAATTGATTACTTCATTGAAAATTTTAATAATATACTTTAATATTAATGATATTTATGAAAAATATATATTTGTAAAAATTTTCATTTATTACTGGCAACAGCCATACCACGTTGAAAACACCGGTTCTCGTCCGAAAACATAAAACAGGTTTTTTAAAATTTTCCTGTAAAGAGCATATCAACAAAAATTAATTTAACATATACCTGCTCAAACAAATAAATTAAATATCCTAAGCATAATTGCGACACAGCAATCTGCATGAAAGAAAAAATAAGTTAGGATGAAAGCCTTTTAAGGCTAATAACCTATAATAGAAAATAAAAGTTTTGTAATATATGTTATGTATGTAATGTATTGTATTTTTAAATGTTGATTAATAAACTGTTTTTGAATTTTGAATTTTGGTTCTCGTCCGATCACCGAAGTTAAGCAACATTGGGCACAGTCAGTACTTGGATGGGTGACCGCTTGGGAACACTGTGTGCGGTTGCCTTTTTATATTAAAAATATAAATTATTTTTCTTCTGTTTTTTTTTTTTACACACCATATATAAATATATGTTATTTATAAATGTAAACCTTTTATATTATTCGTCAACAAATAAATATTATTTTTTGTATAAAATTTTATTGCATTTATAACTCATATCATGGTTACTTTAAAGCGAGAAGTTTTTTTAATATTTCAAATGAATATAAAATAATATAAATTTTATGAAATTTATTTATTTTTAGAAATAGCAATCGCTTATAATTATAACAAAATTTTAATAATGTTTAATTTTATTTCAATAATTTATATATATATTTTTTAATAAAAATAATATACTCTTATTTAATAATATATGTTGGTCCTATATATAGGACCGAAAATATTTCTTATTTGTTTTTTTTTTTTTTAAATTGTCATTTAAAACGCTTATGCACGTTCTCCACGAATACGTCTTGCCAATTGTATATCCTTAGGCATAATTGTAACACGCTTTGCATGAATTGCGCATAAATTGGTATCTTCAAATAAACCTACTAAATAGGCTTCACTAGCTTCTTGTAATGCCATAACAGCTGAACTTTGGAAACGTAAATCGGTTTTAAAATCTTGTGCAATTTCACGTACTAAACGTTGGAATGGTAATTTACGAATTAACAATTCAGTACTTTTTTGATAACGACGAATTTCTCGTAAAGCTACTGTACCAGGACGATATCTGTGTGGTTTTTTTACTCCACCAGTTGCTGGTGCACTTTTACGTGCAGCTTTCGTTGCTAATTGTTTTCTTGGTGCTTTACCACCAGTTGATTTACGTGCAGTTTGCTTGGTTCTAGCCATTTTCAAATAATAATGTTTTTACAAAAAAACACACAATTTTAAAAATTATATTCGACAATTTGATACTACAAAGTCAAATGTTTAAATGCGAAATAAATGTGTTGTATTTATATTTATATGAAATTTCAAAATTTTTGTTGTTATATCCTATTGGATAGCTATCAGAGTATGGACTAATCAAATTGTATAGGCGTGGCTTAAAAAATCTTTAATGCTTTATATAAAAAGGCACAATTGTACCGGCGCTCACATACATTACAATACTTGTGAGGTTAACACACGTGTTATCCGTTCGTTAAAATATTGTAAATAATTTTTTATTAAAATGACTGGCAGAGGAAAAGGTGGAAAGGGTCTTGGAAAAGGGGGTGCAAAACGTCATAGAAAAGTTTTGCGTGATAATATCCAAGGTATTACAAAACCTGCAATTCGTCGTTTAGCACGACGAGGTGGAGTAAAACGTATCTCTGGTTTAATTTATGAAGAAACACGTGGTGTACTTAAAGTATTCCTTGAAAATGTTATTCGGGATGCTGTTACATATACTGAACACGCAAAACGTAAAACAGTTACAGCTATGGATGTTGTATATGCATTAAAACGACAAGGTCGTACTTTGTATGGTTTTGGAGGTTAAGAAAATATAATAATTTACTTAAAATATTTAGTAAATTTATTAAAGAATATTTAATACATCCGATAAATTTAAACAGGCTTTCCTTTTTGGGAAGCCACTAATTTTATTTATATAAGAGTAAATAAATTTGTTAATAAATATAACATATTATATAATTTGTTTACAACAAATTTAAGTTTTTTATATATACAAGTTAAGAGTAACAAGTATCGATAGGAGATTATCGAATTTATAACTAATAAAACATTTCGCCTTAATCAAAGAAAATAAATATTTTGCTATACCATTTGTTATACTTTCAATAAATAATTTATTATTAAATTTTTATTATTTCATTTATTTTTTAAAATTATTAAAAATATTTTTCTAATAATTATAAGCGTACATAAACAAGTAGTAAATGTAAAATGAAAATAATAAAGGTAATGTAATGCATTTGCATTACACTGATTTACGATATATATTTCGATATCCTTTATTATATTTAAAATTAATAATATTGATATACTAATAATAGATATATTCAAGCTATTAATATATAAAATTTTATATTAAATATGATATTAATAATTGTTTATTTTATTTTTTTGTATATATAAAAATAATTTACTCTTATTTAAAAAATTTGATGGCTCTCTTAAAAAGAGAGCCGTTTTTATATGTTGATGTATTTTTATGTTATCAATTAAATAATATTTTCGATTTATTTATTTTGAACTTGTATATTTTGTAACAGCTTTAGTACCTTCACTAACAGCGTGCTTTGCCAATTCACCAGGTAATAATAATCGAACTGCGGTTTGAATTTCCCGACTTGTGATTGTTGAACGTTTATTATAATGTGCTAAACGTGATGCTTCAGCAGCAATACGTTCAAAAATATCATTAACAAAACTGTTCATGATACTCATAGCTTTACTAGAGATACCAGTATCAGGATGCACTTGTTTTAATACTTTGTAAATGTAAATTGCATATGATTCCTTGCGCTTCCTCTTCTTTTTCTTATCACTCTTTGATATATTTTTTTGAGCTTTGCCAGCTTTTTTTTCTGCTTTTCCACTTGTTTTTGGTGGCATTGTTACAAACAATTAATATACACAGATAGTTACAGAACACCAGTCAGTATATGTATGAGCGTGTCGTGTATACAACTAGCGTATTATATACGCGAAGATGGATATAACAATAAAAATGAATACTACTCTCTGATTGGCTGAAAATAATACTATAAGGTGATTGGTTTATTTTTAAAGTTTTATATTTTATAAATATTATAAATTAAAATACCCAAATAACATTTTAAACATTTATGTTACAATCCCCGTAACGTACACATCAGTGTGATTATATTTACAAAAAAAAATATTAATTAAATAAATTTATTCGCTATGTCTGGACGAGGTAAAGGTGGTAAAGTAAAGGGAAAGGCAAAGTCAAGATCAAGCCGAGCAGGATTACAATTTCCTGTTGGAAGAATTCACAGATTATTACGAAAAGGAAATTATGCTGAACGAGTAGGTGCTGGTGCCCCAGTATATTTGGCTGCTGTTATGGAATATTTGGCTGCAGAAGTTCTCGAGTTAGCTGGTAATGCTGCCCGTGATAACAAAAAAACACGTATCATTCCACGTCATTTACAATTGGCAATTCGTAATGATGAAGAATTAAATAAATTATTATCTGGTGTAACAATTGCTCAAGGTGGTGTATTACCAAACATTCAAGCAGTGTTATTACCAAAGAAAACTGAAAAGAAAGCATAAATTAAAAACATTGCATTAATTTTTATAATAATAATACATCGATCATAGGCCTTTTAATAAAAGGCCACAAATTTATTTAAAATAAGAGTAAAAATTATTTTTATAAATAATATATTATAATATTTTTTTAAAGAATCAATTTAAATAATTATAAATTAATGATTCTTTTTTTTTTTTTTTTTTTTTATATGTTATTATGGAAATAATTCATCATATTATGATGACATTTAGGTAACATATTATAAGAATATTCATAAAATATTATCAAAATAATATTGTATTATGATGATATTTAGACAAAATATTATAAGAATATACACAAAATATTATCAAAATAATATCATTAGATAACAAAACTGTTCATGATACTCATACCTTTACTAGAGATAAAAGTATCAGGATGCACTTGTATTAATACATATTATCACAACATCACAAAATATTTTTTAAAAGGAAAAATTTTTTTAAAATTATTATAAAATTTGATTGAATTAAATTTCAATTTATTTTTTTAATAATTAAAGAAAAAAAAGAAAAAAAAAGCATATAAACTTTCTATTGAAAATGTTATTTTAAACTAGATGGCCAAGTGAACTTCGTTACACAAACAATATATGACGTATTCGTTATTTAAATAATCAGTATCCTTTGATATTATATCAATACGTTACTCTCTTCTTTTGATACATATTAATAAAATTTCAATTTATAAGATTTTATGTCAATTATATAAATAATATTATAAATTTTCTAAATACATAAGTTAATTAACAAAAAATTTGAATAACAAGATAAATTTATATATGATGTTTTAATACTCGATACTATAATATATCGCATCCGTTACCAATTATTCGGTATCCTTTGATTTATACACAGAATGAACTAAAAATATATATCAAATTTATTTTATTTATTTATATATTTAATATTATTATTATTATTTTATATTACAAAGTTTCTTAACGAAGCTTACAATGATTTCTCATATCGTACTTAACAAAATTATTTAGATCATATAAAATTTAAATTGTTAAAAAATTTGTATATTTATTATTATTATTTATTTTTATTAAAATTACATAACATAAAATTAATAATATTTTAATAATTATATAAATTAATTCTTATTTAAAATAATCTTATATTAATCTCAACAAATACTCTAATAATATATTTTGTCATAAATTTTTTTATATTTATAATAAATATTATAATATATAAATACTTATATCAGTATAAAATTTCTTTATATAATTATGAAAAAATTAATTTAATAGTTAATTATTGATATTAATGCATAAATAAAAGTATTTTCTAATGAAATATATTTTGTCAATGTTCGATTAACACATTTCATAATAATACGTTTTCATTATTGACAAAAAAAGTTTTTCTAAAAATGAAATCTTATACTATAATATATATATTTATATATTAAATTTTTTAATTATTTATATACTAATAATTTATAATAAATCGATATTAAATAAAAAATAAAAATATATACTTTTTAAGTTTACCTTAAAAATATTATTGTTTTGTATGATTGAAATAATTAATATTAAACTATGTTTATTAATAATTGTTAATAAAAAAATTAAATATATTTTAATTTATAAAATAAATATTATTATTAAATTTATAATTTATTATTTTATATATTATAGAAATTGAAAAAATAAATCATGTTTACTACGACAGTAAATTAGAAATACTATTTAATTTTTATGTGTTTTCTACATGGTACTTTGACTTACATAGGGACTTATATTATTGTGAATAATGATATAATTGAAAACCTTTATTTTTTATTTGATAGAATTATTATATTTTATCATTTAAATATTTATAATAAATACATTATTTTTATAAAGTAAAAAATATGGCCGAAGAAAATTCTACAGCTGTTGCAGCAACTGCGGTTACTGCTGCTTCTACAACACCAACAAAAAAAGCAACAGCTTCTGGTGCTAAACGTACAAAACAACATTCAAAACCAACACATCCACGTACATCAGAAATGGTTGTTAACGCAATTAAAAATTTAAAAGAACGTGGTGGTTCATCATTACAAGCAATTAAAAAATATTTAGCTGCAAATTATAAAGTGGATTCTGATAAAATTTCACCATTTATTAAAAAATATTTAAAAGCTGCTGTAACTGAGGGAGCCTTGGTACAAACTAAAGGTAAAGGTGCATCTGGTTCATTCAAATTGGCTGCTTCCGCTTCATCTAATTCTTCAGCTAAATCAAAAGTTTCCAAAAAAGAAAGTGGAGCAAAAGGTTCAGCAAAGAGTGCTAAAAGTAAACGGGCACCAAAAGAAAAGAAAGCCACAACTACATCATTGGCAGCCAAAAAGCCTAAAGCAAAAAAAGCGACTCCATCATCATCAACTGCTGCTAAAAAAGTTACTGCAAAATCATCAGCGGCATCAAAAAAAGCACCAGTTAAAGCAAAACCAGCAAAAAGTACAAAATCCGCTGCCAAAAGTAGCCCTGCTCGTAAACCGAAAGCACCAAAAGCTAAGAAAGCTTCTGTTGCCAAATCATCTCCTACAAAAATTAAAAAGCAGCACCAAAAAAGAAATGATCTGTTACTTTAATAATATATTGAAATATTTCATTATTTTTGCTAAAAAATGAAAATAACATAGGCCTTAATACAGGCCACAAATTAATATTTGATAAGAGTAAATTATTTTTTGTATAAATATTTTATAAAATAATAGTTTAGAAACATTTGCCACAGTCAGTACCACGGATGGGTGGCCACTTGAGAATACTGTGTGCGGTTGCATTTTTATTTAAAATATATGGTATAATAAATAAGTATATATTTAAATTGATTACTTCATTGAAAATTTTAATAATATACTTTAATATTAATGATATTTATGAAAAATATATATTTGTAAAAATTTTCATTTATTACTGGCAACAGCCATACCACGTTGAAAACACCGGTTCTCGTCCGATCACCGAAGTTAAGCAACATTGGGCACAGTCAGTACTTGGATGGGTGACCGCTTGGGAACACTGTGTGCGGTTGCCTTTTTATATTAAAAATATAAATTATTTTTCTTCTGTTTTTTTTTTTTACACACCATATATAAATATATGTTATTTATAAATGTAAACCTTTTATATTATTCGTCAACAAATAAATATTATTTTTTGTATAAAATTTTATTGCATTTATAACTCATATCATGGTTACTTTAAAGCGAGAAGTTTTTTTAATATTTCAAATGAATATAAAATAATATAAATTTTATGAAATTTATTTATTTTTAGAAATAGCAATCGCTTATAATTATAACAAAATTTTAATAATGTTTAATTTTATTTCAATAATTTATATATATATTTTTTAATAAAAATAATATACTCTTATTTAATAATATATGTTGGTCCTATATATAGGACCGAAAATATTTCTTATTTGTTTTTTTTTTTTTTAAATTGTCATTTAAAACGCTTATGCACGTTCTCCACGAATACGTCTTGCCAATTGTATATCCTTAGGCATAATTGTAACACGCTTTGCATGAATTGCGCATAAATTGGTATCTTCAAATAAACCTACTAAATAGGCTTCACTAGCTTCTTGTAATGCCATAACAGCTGAACTTTGGAAACGTAAATCGGTTTTAAAATCTTGTGCAATTTCACGTACTAAACGTTGGAATGGTAATTTACGAATTAACAATTCAGTACTTTTTTGATAACGACGAATTTCTCGTAAAGCTACTGTACCAGGACGATATCTGTGTGGTTTTTTTACTCCACCAGTTGCTGGTGCACTTTTACGTGCAGCTTTCGTTGCTAATTGTTTTCTTGGTGCTTTACCACCAGTTGATTTACGTGCAGTTTGCTTGGTTCTAGCCATTTTCAAATAATAATGTTTTTACAAAAAAACACACAATTTTAAAAATTATATTCGACAATTTGATACTACAAAGTCAAATGTTTAAATGCGAAATAAATGTGTTGTATTTATATTTATATGAAATTTCAAAATTTTTGTTGTTATATCCTATTGGATAGCTATCAGAGTATGGACTAATCAAATTGTATAGGCGTGGCTTAAAAAATCTTTAATGCTTTATATAAAAAGGCACAATTGTACCGGCGCTCACATACATTACAATACTTGTGAGGTTAACACACGTGTTATCCGTTCGTTAAAATATTGTAAATAATTTTTTATTAAAATGACTGGCTGAGGAAAAGGTGGAAAGTGTCTTGGAAAAGGGGGTGCAAAACGTCATAGAAAAGTTTTGCGTGATAATATCCAAGGTATTACAAAACCTGCAATTCGTCGTTTAGCACGACGAGGTGGAGTAAAACGTATCTCTGGTTTAATTTATGAAGAAACACGTGGTGTACTTAAAGTATTCCTTGAAAATGTTATTCGGGATGCTGTTACATATACTGAACACGCAAAACGTAAAACAGTTACAGCTATGGATGTTGTATATGCATTAAAACGACAAGGTCGTACTTTGTATGGTTTTGGAGGTTAAGAAAATATAATAATTTACTTAAAATATTTAGTAAATTTATTAAAGAATATTTAATACATCCGATAAATTTAAACAGGCTTTCCTTTTTGGGAAGCCACTAATTTTATTTATATAAGAGTAAATAAATTTGTTAATAAATATAACATATTATATAATTTGTTTACAACAAATTATTTTGTTTATAACATACATTACCAAATATTTTTTTTTTTTTTTTTTTTTTGTAATATATCTGCAATAATAAATTATAATTTGTATATTATCTATTTTATTTTACAATAACTTATTGAATTTTTGAAAAAATTTTATTATAAATTAATATACTATTATATTTTTTATATATACAAGTTAAGAGTAACAAGTATCGATAGGAGATTATCGAATTTATAACTAATAAAACATTTCGCCTTAATCAAAGAAAATAAATATTTTGCTATACCATTTTTTATACTTTAAATAAATAATTTATTATTAAATTTTTATTATTTCATTTATTTTTTAAAATTATTAAAAATATTTTTCTAATAATTATAAGCGTACATAAACAAGTAGTAAATGTAAAATGAAAATAATAAAGGTAATGTAATGCATTTGCATTACACTGATTTACGATATATATTCCGATATCCTTTATTATATTTAAAATTAATAATATTGATATACTAATAATAGATATATTCAAGCTATTAATATATAAAATTTTATATTAAATATGATATTAATAATTGTTTATTTTATTTTTTTGTATATATAAAAATAATTTACTCTTATTTAAAAAATTTGATGGCTCTCTTAAAAAGAGAGCCGTTTTTATATGTTGATGTATTTTTATGTTATCAATTAAATAATATTTTCGATTTATTTATTTTGAACTTGTATATTTTGTAACAGCTTTAGTACCTTCACTAACAGCGTGCTTTGCCAATTCACCAGGTAATAATAATCGAACTGCGGTTTGAATTTCCCGACTTGTGATTGTTGAACGTTTATTATAATGTGCTAAACGTGATGCTTCAGCAGCAATACGTTCAAAAATATCATTAACAAAACTGTTCATGATACTCATAGCTTTACTAGAGATACCAGTATCAGGATGCACTTGTTTCAATACTTTGTAAATGTAAATTGCATATGATTCCTTGCGCTTCCTCTTCTTTTTCTTATCACTCTTTGATATATTTTTTTGAGCTTTGCCAGCTTTTTTTGCTGCTTTTCCACTTGTTTTTGGTGGCATTGTTACAAACAATTAATATACACAGATAGTTACAGAACACCAGTCAGTATATGTATGAGCGTGTCGTGTATACAACTAGCGTATTATATACGCGAAGATGGATATAACAATAAAAATGAATACTACTCTCTGATTGGCTGAAAATAATACTATAAGGTGATTGGTTTATTTTTAAAGTTTTATATTTTATAAATATTATAAATTAAAATACCCAAATAACATTTTAAACATTTATGTTACAATCCCCGTAACGTACACATCTGTGTGATTATATTTACAAAAAAAAATATTAATTAAATAAATTTATTCGCTATGTCTGGACGAGGTAAAGGTGGTAAAGTAAAGGGAAAGGCAAAGTCAAGATCAAGCCGAGCAGGATTACAATTTCCTGTTGGAAGAATTCACAGATTATTACGAAAAGGAAATTATGCTGAACGAGTAGGTGCTGGTGCCCCAGTATATTTGGCTGCTGTTATGGAATATTTGGCTGCAGAAGTTCTCGAGTTAGCTGGTAATGCTGCCCGTGATAACAAAAAAACACGTATCATTCCACGTCATTTACAATTGGCAATTCGTAATGATGAAGAATTAAATAAATTATTATCTGGTGTAACAATTGCTCAAGGTGGTGTATTACCAAACATTCAAGCAGTGTTATTACCAAAGAAAACTGAAAAGAAAGCATAAATTAAAAACATTGCATTAATTTTTATAATAATAATACATCGATCATAGGCCTTTTAATAAAAGGCCACAAATTTATTTAAAATAAGAGTAAAAATTATTTTTATAAATAATATATTATAATATTTTTTTAAAGAATCAATTTAAATAATTATAAATTAATGATTCTTTTTTTTTTTTTTTTTTTTTTATATGTTATTATGGAAATAATTCATCATATTATGATGACATTTAGGTAACATATTATAAGAATATTCATAAAATATTATCAAAATAATATTGTATTATGATGATATTTAGACAAAATATTATAAGAATATACACAAAATATTATCAAAATAATATCATTAGATAACAAAACTGTTCATGATACTCATACCTTTACTAGAGATAAAAGTATCAGGATGCACTTGTATTAATACATATTATCACAACATCACAAAATATTTTTTAAAAGGAAAAATTTTTTTAAAATTATTATAAAATTTGATTGAATTAAATTTCAATTTATTTTTTTAATAATTAAAGAAAAAAAAGAAAAAAAAAGCATATAAACTTTCTATTGAAAATGTTATTTTAAACTAGATGGCCAAGTGAACTTCGTTACACAAACAATATATGACGTATTCGTTATTTAAATAATCAGTATCCTTTGATATTATATCAATACGTTACTCTCTTCTTTTGATACATATTAATAAAATTTCAATTTATAAGATTTTATGTCAATTATATAAATAATATTATAAATTTTCTAAATACATAAGTTAATTAACAAAAAATTTGAATAACAAGATAAATTTATATATGATGTTTTAATACTCGATACTATAATATATCGCATCCGTTACCAATTATTCGGTATCCTTTGATTTATACACAGAATGAACTAAAAATATATATCAAATTTATTTTATTTATTTATATATTTAATTTTATTATTATTATTTTATATTACAAAGTTTCTTAACGAAGCTTACAATGATTTCTCATATCGTACTTAACAAAATTATTTAGATCATATAAAATTTAAATTGTTAAAAAATTTGTATATTTATTATTATTATTTATTTTTATTAAAATTACATAACATAAAATTAATAATATTTTAATAATTATATAAATTAATTCTTATTTAAAATAATCTTATATTAATCTCAACAAATACTCTAATAATATATTTTGTCATAAATTTTTTTATATTTAAAATAAATATTATAATATATAAATACTTATATCAGTATAAAATTTCTTTATATAATTATGAAAAAATTAATTTAATAGTTAATTATTGATATTAATGCATAAATAAAAGTATTTTCTAATGAAATATATTTTGTCAATGTTCGATTAACACATTTCATAATAATACGTTTTCATTATTGACAAAAAAAGTTTTTCTAAAAATGAAATCTTATACTATAATATATATATTTATATATTAAATTTTTTAATTATTTATATACTAATAATTTATAATAAATCGATATTAAATAAAAAATAAAAATATATACTTTTTAAGTTTACCTTAAAAATATTATTGTTTTGTATGATTGAAATAATTAATATTAAACTATGTTTATTAATAATTGTTAATAAAAAAATTAAATATATTTTAATTTATAAAATAAATATTATTATTAAATTTATAATTTATTATTTTATATATTATAGAAATTGAAAAAATAAATCATGTTTACTACGACAGTAAATTAGAAATACTATTTAATTTTTATGTGTTTTCTACATGGTACTTTGACTTACATAGGGACTTATATTATTGTGAATAATGATATAATTGAAAACCTTTATTTTTTATTTGATAGAATTATTATATTTTATCATTTAAATATTTATAATAAATACATTATTTTTATAAAGTAAAAAATATGGCCGAAGAAAATTCTACAGCTGTTGCAGCAACTGCGGTTACTGCTGCTTCTACAACACCAACAAAAAAAGCAACAGCTTCTGGTGCTAAACGTACAAAACAACATTCAAAACCAACACATCCACGTACATCAGAAATGGTTGTTAACGCAATTAAAAATTTAAAAGAACGTGGTGGTTCATCATTACAAGCAATTAAAAAATATTTAGCTGCAAATTATAAAGTGGATTCTGATAAAATTTCACCATTTATTAAAAAATATTTAAAAGCTGCTGTAACTGAGGGAGCCTTGGTACAAACTAAAGGTAAAGGTGCATCTGGTTCATTCAAATTGGCTGCTTCCGCTTCATCTAATTCTTCAGCTAAATCAAAAGTTTCCAAAAAAGAAAGTGGAGCAAAAGGTTCAGCAAAGAGTGCTAAAAGTAAACGGGCACCAAAAGAAAAGAAAGCCACAACTACATCATTGGCAGCCAAAAAGCCTAAAGCAAAAAAAGCGACTCCATCATCATCAACTGCTGCTAAAAAAGTTACTGCAAAATCATCAGCGGCATCAAAAAAAGCACCAGTTAAAGCAAAACCAGCAAAAAGTACAAAATCCGCTGCCAAAAGTAGCCCTGCTCGTAAACCGAAAGCACCAAAAGCTAAGAAAGCTTCTGTTGCCAAATCATCTCCTACAAAAATTAAAAAAGCAGCACCAAAAAAGAAATGATCTGTTACTTTAATAATATATTGAAATATTTCATTATTTTTGCTAAAAAATGAAAATAACATAGGCCTTAATACAGGCCACAAATTAATATTTGATAAGAGTAAATTATTTTTTGTATAAATATTTTATAAAATAATAGTTTAGAAACATTTGCCACAGTCAGTACCACGGATGGGTGGCCACTTGAGAATACTGTGTGCGGTTGCATTTTTATTTAAAATATATGGTATAATAAATAAGTATATATTTAAATTGATTACTTCATTGAAAATTTTAATAATATACTTTAATATTAATGATATTTATGAAAAATATATATTTGTAAAAATTTTCATTTATTACTGGCAACAGCCATACCACGTTGAAAACACCGGTTCTCGTCCATTATCTGTACAGCGTTCATACAGTACAGTACAGTGAATTGTTGAAGCAAATTATTGTATAACTACATTCAAAGCGAAAACAATTTCATACACACACCTACAGAACAAGTTAAATCAAATATAAAAAAGTATAAAAACAAACTATAAAATAAGTGACGGGCGTAGCCAAACAAAAAAAAGGGGGCGACCGAGTCGCTCCCCTGCTATCACTAAAGTTTTAAAAGTGCAACCCGATGACGTCGGAATACAACAAAGCACCGAAGAAGAAGCCAACAAAATAGAAAAAATAGTTAGTGAAAATAGCGAGAACACAAGTGCAGTGCCTCCAAGAATGGAAAACCAAAACAAAAACAATATACAAAACATTTTCAAAAAACAAACAGAAGTGCAAGTGCAAGTGCCCACAAAAAACAGATTTAATCCCCTAACCACTGAAGAAGGTCAAATAGTGGAAGATGTGGAACAAGAAGACACAGACCCAAAAGAAATTAATGAAAATGACAAAAACACAGAAAGGACACAAGGAGGTAAGAATAAACCACCTCCAATTGTTATACACAGCACTCCAAATAACCATAAGGAGTTCATGGAGCAAATAAAGGAACATGTGAAAAAGGGATTCCATGTGAAATACACGTTCAAAAAAACGAATCTATTCATCCATGACTCAAATGAATATAAAAACTACGTCAAAATGCTGGACAACGAAAACATGGAGTTCCATACATACACGGAAAGGACAGAAAAACACCACGCCTTCGTATTGGTCGGGCTACCAAGAGGAATCGACGAAGAGGAAATTAAGCAAGACATAGAGAAATGCCTCAAAACAAACATTATTAAAGTATATCCAATGAGATCCTCCTACAGATCTCTATATCTTGTGATCACCGGACAAAGCACGTCCCTAAAACAACTAACCCAAGAAGTTAAATATGTGTACAACGTAAAAATTACCTGGGAAAGGCACAGGAACGCCAAACTAATTATCCAGTGTCACAGATGTCAGGCCTGGTCACATGCCACTACGAACTGTAGAATGAACCCAAAGTGCCTAAAATGCGCAGGACCTCACTGGAGCCGTGACTGTACAATAAAAGAAAACACGGAAGAAAATAAAAAACTTTTAAAATGTGCAAACTGTGAAAATAACCACCCGGCAAACTCTACAGAATGCCGAATTTATATCAACAAAATCGAGCAGATAGAAAGGAGAAGAAAAACAAACACGGTCCCTGTAAGAAATCAACAAAAATTCGTGCCAGCACCACTACCTCCAACAAATGCCTGGGCAATGGGAAACCCATTCACTCAAAATGATAGACCCACCCAAGTGTACGCTCATGTACACAGCCAAGCACCAACACAAACAACATCCATATCTACTACTACTAACATAAACAATTTGGTAAGTGAGTTTGACACATTAAACAAATTAATAGATGTAGAAAGAATGCTAAAATATGTAAAAGACCTAAACCATGACCTTATGAAATGCAAAAACGAATTAGAGAAATTCATGGTTTTCAACAACTTTTGCACAAAAAATTTTAGCCAATGTCCGCCGTAAAATGTGCGACATGGAATGCTAATGGGCTACGCCAAAACCTTGGTGAACTTAGATCGTTCATCAGAGAACAAAAGGTGGACATTATGATGATAAATGAAACCAAATTATCAGGAGAACATAAAATAAAAATTAGAAATTTTAATATAATTAGGAAAGATAGAACAACACAAGGCGGAGGTGTAGCAATAATAATAAAAAATAGCATTCCGTTTCGCACAATTGAAATCAATGGTTCCGTATCCATAGAATGCGTCGGAATCGAACTATTAAATAATATAAAAATTATTGCAGTGTATAACACTCCCGCTAACAAGTTCCCCACGGAGGATCTAGCAAAATTGTTCAGGATGGGTAACAAAATATTAGTAATAGGTGATCTTAATGCTCGCCATACGGCATGGAAGAATCATGTATCAAACACAAACGGACGAACATTACATAAATTCACTAACGACAATAACATCGTCATCCAACACACAGACAACCCCACACATTTTCCAACTAACGGAATGACACCCACCTTCATTGATCTTGTGATTAATAAAAATGTTAACAACATCACGCACCCAACCTCAATACCAGAGTTATCATCAGACCACAACCCGGTAATATTTAATATTACAAACTTAAATAAAGACAACACCAAACACATTGTCACTTCCTATAAATCAACCGATTGGGCAGAGTTTAGAAAAAAATTAAATTCAACAATAAAAATCAATAATAAAATAAACAATGCCCAAGAAGTTGATCAGGAAATAGATAACTTCACAAAAGGGGTGCAACAAGTCCAAAAAGCTCACAGCCGACGGGTCGTGATAGTTGATAACAGGTATCTCCCTGATGATAACACAAAAAACTTAATCAAATATAAAAATGCGATGAGGAAACTGTACCAAAAAAGATTTATACCAGGCCTCAAAGCAGATATAAACAAAATCACGAAAATGATCAGGAGGAACATTAAAAACAAGATCAATGAACAGTGGGAAAAAACACTAACGGACTTACGACCCGGTGACAGAACAATGTGGCGAATAACGAAGACGTTTAAAAAACCGAGACAACAAATCCCCACAATCACCACGAACGATAATAATTACATGACGGACAAAGACAAAGCTGACATAATAAGTGAAACTTTAGAGGAGATCCAGACTAACGAACAGACTACTCCACTAGAAGAGGACATAAAACGAAGAATACATGAATTCTTTCATACCACACAAACACCACAAAACAACACCAAAATAAAGCTCACAACCCCCCAAGAAATTAAAAACATAATTAAAACCCTCCCAAATAACAAAGCCCCAGGACAAGACGGGATAGACACCAAAATAATCAAAAACTTTACCACCAAAGCTATAGTACAACTTCAGTACATAATAAATGCAATCCTGAGGATAGGATACTTCCCTGAGTCCTGGAGAACGGCAATAGTGATCCCAGTACCGAAACCTAACAAGGATCATAGTAATCCCAAAAATTACAGACCAATAAGCCTCCTGAGCACGCTGTCCAAGATAGCGGAAAAAGTCATTTTGGAAAGAATAAACAAGATAAGTCAGTCCAAAAATATAATAATACACGAACAATTCGGATTCAGAAGTGGTCATGGCACTTGCATGCAAGTTGCCAGAATAGCAAGTGACATAATACAAAATTTTAACAAAAGTAACGTCACGGCCATGGCCCTTCTGGATATTGAGAAAGCCTTTGACACGGTATATATTGATGGACTGATTTACAAACTAATAAATTATGACTTCCCAAGATGGCTGATAGCACTACTGGACAGTTACCTCAGAGGAAGGGGATTCTATGTAAAAATAAACAACAGCACATCGAAACTCCGACACCCAAAAGCAGGTGTGCCACAAGGATCGGTACTTGGGCCCATATTGTTCACCTACTTTATTAATGATATCCCAAAATTTGCCAAAACAAAAACTGCGATATACGCGGATGACACTGCCGTGTACGCCCACTCCTTTAGTGCTCAGGTGGCAACAAAACAACTACAAATACACCTGGATATGATACTAAAGTTTGCCAGGGACTGGAAAATCAAAATAAATAACAGCAAAACTGAACATATAATTTTTAGCAAAAAATTTACAAATGTCAAAATCTACGATCCACTTAAGGTAGACGGCGTAGCCATAGTCCCTGCCAAGCACAAAGTAAAGTACCTAGGTGTGTACCTTGATAGGACATTATCGTTTGTCCCACATATCAACCACCTGATCAGTAGGGGAAATGGGTGTATACGACAACTATACCCACTCCTGAACAAATACAGCAAACTCAGCACCAAAAATAAAAAAATGTTATACACTGCAATAATAAGACCAACTATAACCTACGGAGCCCCTGTGTGGAACAGCGTTTCAGACACGACATATCTAAGACTGCAACGTATACAGAACAAATGCCTCCGACTTACACTAAACAAAGATAGATACGCTAGAATACAAGACATACATAGAGAGACAGACATACCGACAATCAAAGACTATACCAAACATGTAACGCATTCTTTCTACACTAAGTTGATTAAAAACAGCTACTTAACCAAAAATATGGTGAAGTCAAACTCACTAACCAAAAAACACAAACAAATATATACAAAATATTTAAATAATGTATAACAAAATATTTTACAGTAAATAATAAAGATAAAATACCCATTCCTTACAAGAGCCTGTGGCGTCGTGCCAGCGTTCCCGACTGGCACTCCGAAAGCAGGCGTTCAAGTCCCACGCAAGGCATTAAATTTTTTTTTCTTTTTAAATCTAATTTTACATGCAAAAACACATAGGCAATGGGCAATATAAGTTTGCCACAGCTATTGCCTAAAACATAAAACAGGTTTTTAAAAAATTTTCCTGTAAAGAGCATATCAACAAAAATTAACTTAACATATACCTGCTCAAACAAATAAATTAAATATCATAAGCATAATTGCGACACAGCAATCTGCATGAAAGAAAAATAAGTTAGGATGAAAGCCTTTTAAGGCTAATAACCTATAATAGTAAATAAAAGTTTTGTAATATATGTTATGTATGTAATGTATTGTATTTTTAAATGTTGATTAATAAACTGTTTTTGAATTTGAATTTGGTTCTCGTCCGATCACCGAAGTTAAGCAACATTGGGCACAGTCAGTACTTGGATGGGTGACCGCTTGGGAACACTGTGTGCGGTTGCCTTTTTATATTAAAAATATAAATTATTTTTCTTCTGTTTTTTTTTTTTACACACCATATATAAATATATGTTATTTATAAATGTAAACCTTTTATATTATTCGTCAACAAATAAATATTATTTTTTGTATAAAATTTTATTGCATTTATAACTCATATCATGGTTACTTTAAAGCGAGAAGTTTTTTTAATATTTCAAATGAATATAAAATAATATAAATTTTATGAAATTTATTTATTTTTAGAAATAGCAATCGCTTATAATTATAACAAAATTTTAATAATGTTTAATTTTATTTCAATAATTTATATATATATTTTTTAATAAAAATAATATACTCTTATTTAATAATATATGTTGGTCCTATATATAGGACCGAAAATATTTCTTATTTGTTTTTTTTTTTTTTAAATTGTCATTTAAAACGCTTATGCACGTTCTCCACGAATACGTCTTGCCAATTGTATATCCTTAGGCATAATTGTAACACGCTTTGCATGAATTGCGCATAAATTGGTATCTTCAAATAAACCTACTAAATAGGCTTCACTAGCTTCTTGTAATGCCATAACAGCTGAACTTTGGAAACGTAAATCGGTTTTAAAATCTTGTGCAATTTCACGTACTAAACGTTGGAATGGTAATTTACGAATTAACAATTCAGTACTTTTTTGATAACGACGAATTTCTCGTAAAGCTACTGTACCAGGACGATATCTGTGTGGTTTTTTTACTCCACCAGTTGCTGGTGCACTTTTACGTGCAGCTTTCGTTGCTAATTGTTTTCTTGGTGCTTTACCACCAGTTGATTTACGTGCAGTTTGCTTGGTTCTAGCCATTTTCAAATAATAATGTTTTTACAAAAAAACACACAATTTTAAAAATTATATTCGACAATTTGATACTACAAAGTCAAATGTTTAAATGCGAAATAAATGTGTTGTATTTATATTTATATGAAATTTCAAAATTTTTGTTGTTATATCCTATTGGATAGCTATCAGAGTATGGACTAATCAAATTGTATAGGCGTGGCTTAAAAAATCTTTAATGCTTTATATAAAAAGGCACAATTGTACCGGCGCTCACATACATTACAATACTTGTGAGGTTAACACACGTGTTATCCGTTCGTTAAAATATTGTAAATAATTTTTTATTAAAATGACTGGCAGAGGAAAAGGTGGAAAGGGTCTTGGAAAAGGGGGTGCAAAACGTCATAGAAAAGTTTTGCGTGATAATATCCAAGGTATTACAAAACCTGCAATTCGTCGTTTAGCACGACGAGGTGGAGTAAAACGTATCTCTGGTTTAATTTATGAAGAAACACGTGGTGTACTTAAAGTATTCCTTGAAAATGTTATTCGGGATGCTGTTACATATACTGAACACGCAAAACGTAAAACAGTTACAGCTATGGATGTTGTATATGCATTAAAACGACAAGGTCGTACTTTGTATGGTTTTGGAGGTTAAGAAAATATAATAATTTACTTAAAATATTTAGTAAATTTATTAAAGAATATTTAATACATCCGATAAATTTAAACAGGCTTTCCTTTTTGGGAAGCCACTAATTTTATTTATATAAGAGTAAATAAATTTGTTAATAAATATAACATATTATATAATTTGTTTACAACAAATTATTTTGTTTATAACATACATTACCAAATATTTTTTTTTTTTTTTTTTTTTTGTAATATATCTGCAATAATAAATTATAATTTGTATATTATCTATTTTATTTTACAATAACTTATTGAATTTTTGAAAAAATTTTATTATAAATTAATATACTATTATATTTTTTATATATACAAGTTAAGAGTAACAAGTATCGATAGGAGATTATCGAATTTATAACTAATAAAACATTTCGCCTTAATCAAAGAAAATAAATATTTTGCTATACCATTTGTTATACTTTCAATAAATAATTTATTATTAAATTTTTATTATTTCATTTATTTTTTAAAATTATTAAAAATATTTTTCTAATAATTATAAGCGTACATAAACAAGTAGTAAATGTAAAATGAAAATAATAAAGGTAATGTAATGCATTTGCATTACACTGATTTACGATATATATTCCGATATCCTTTATTATATTTAAAATTAATAATATTGATATACTAATAATAGATATATTCAAGCTATTAATATATAAAATTTTATATTAAATATGATATTAATAATTGTTTATTTTATTTTTTTGTATATATAAAAATAATTTACTCTTATTTAAAAAATTTGATGGCTCTCTTAAAAAGAGAGCCGTTTTTATATGTTGATGTATTTTTATGTTATCAATTAAATAATATTTTCGATTTATTTATTTTGAACTTGTATATTTTGTAACAGCTTTAGTACCTTCACTAACAGCGTGCTTTGCCAATTCACCAGGTAATAATAATCGAACTGCGGTTTGAATTTCCCGACTTGTGATTGTTGAACGTTTATTATAATGTGCTAAACGTGATGCTTCAGCAGCAATACGTTCAAAAATATCATTAACAAAACTGTTCATGATACTCATAGCTTTACTAGAGATACCAGTATCAGGATGCACTTGTTTTAATACTTTGTAAATGTAAATTGCATATGATTCCTTGCGCTTCCTCTTCTTTTTCTTATCACTCTTTGATATATTTTTTTGAGCTTTGCCAGCTTTTTTTGCTGCTTTTCCACTTGTTTTTGGTGGCATTGTTACAAACAATTAATATACACAGATAGTTACAGAACACCAGTCAGTATATGTATGAGCGTGTCGTGTAAATCAAAATCAAAATCAAAATCAAAATCAATTTATTTGTCAGTTTATGAATACAATATTTTTAACACATTACAGTGATATTTTTGATATAAAATTATATAGGTTCCTTACTACCCTAATATAAAAGAAAAATATATTTAAGATGATACATAATTTTTTTTTTTTAGTTTAAATGAGTTTTAGTTGAGGAAAAATTTTCAAAAACCTCATGAACATTATATAACTTACAACTAACTTATAGACTAAAGCTTAAAACTAGTTAACAAAATAAAAATTTTAAAGAATAACAAAAATAAAATTTTTAATAATAAAATTAACAATTTAAGCAAAACTTAAAAAATTTGAAATAAATCTATTGTGGGATTTTTTGGTGATGGATCTTTATTGCTTCCCACATATAGATTTTACATAAATTACTTAATTATTTCGAAAGGTAGTAAATTTTTTAATTCGTTCTTAGACCTGTTTGTTTTATTTTTTAATGTATTTAATAGAGGATTTGAGTGTTTAGATAATTTATTCTTAGTGTTAAAAACTCTTTGTTTGATTAGATCTTCAATCTTGTCAATGCTAGTGAGTGAGTGGTAGGTGTCGCTGTCATGTTGAGTGTCGCCACCCACCATCAACCTGAGCCACCTATTTTGGTAAGTTTGTAATCTTTTTATTGTTGTTTGCTTGGTTATGGGTCCCCACAAATCGATAGCATATGACAGTGTGCCAACTATACAAGCTTTGTACAGTTGAATTTTCCTGGGAAGAGGAAGGTGAGCGCTTGTCAGAAGTGGTCGTAATTTATTTGCAATTGCTTTAGTCTTGTTAAATCTGTTTTGGGCAGCAGTATGAAAGTTTAATTTTGCATCTAGTTCAAGCCCAAGGTATTTAATACATTTTTTAGATTTTATGTTTTTGTCCATGAATTTAATTTGGAGTTGAGGAGTAAATTTTTCTTTGGAGAAAACTATGGCTTCCGTTTTGGCTGAATTAACTTGGATATTATTGTTTTTAAAGTATTTTGAGAGCATATTTAGGGAGTTTTCGATATGAGTTTTAGCACTACTATCTTTTGATCTGTAAAAGCTTGTATAGATGGCAGTGTCATCTGCAAACATACTAATATTGGTTTTAGTAGATTTTGGTATATCGTTTATGAAAATATTGAATAGCGTCGGACCCAAAACCGAGCCCTGAGGGACACCAGCAGGTATTTGTTTTAGATTGGACTTGGTATCATTGATCTTTACATAATAACACCTATTCCTGATATAATTATTGATGATATTTGTTAGATATGATGGTAGATTGAGGTTATGTAGTTTAACAATGAGCTTGTCGTGCCAGACAGAGTCAAAAGCCTTCTCTATGTCCAGGCAAACCATCGCAGTAGACCTTTTCTTTTTAAAATTTGAGAGGATGTGATGTGTAATACGATGTAATTGATGAACAGTGGCATGGCTTCTTTTGAAACCAAATTGTTCGTTTATAATTGTATTGTTTATGTCAAGATGGCGTTGAAGACGTTCTAAAATAATTTTTTCAAATATTTTACCTATCGTTGATAGTAAACTTATGGGACGATAGTTTTGAGGTATATGCGATGGTTTACCTGGTTTAGGTAAAGCAATGACAGTGGCCTCTTTCCATTTCGTTGGAAAATAATTGTTTATAAAACAGAAATTGAATATTATTTTTAAGAGTCTAATAGCTTGAATTGGTAAATTTTTTAGATGGTAATTTTGAATCTGATCATCACCCGATGATTTTTTGTTTTTTAAACGTTTGATTATATTTTTTATTTCGGTATTAGACACAAGATCTATGTCCTCAGGAGAGGTTTCGATTAACAAGATGTCTTGTGCAATGTTTTGAATTTTGTTTTGTACGACTTTTGGGGCTAGATTAGAACTAAGGAGGAATGCACTCTGGAAGGCTTCAGCTAAGAGGTTTGCTTTGTCAGTGTTGTTGTTTACTGGTCGTCCGTTTTCGTCCGCTAATGTGGGGATGTTTTGGCTCGATTTTTTGAATTTTTTTAATTCATTCCAAATCGTAAGGTGATCGAGTTTTTTCAATTTGTCGTTTTTGTCTTGTATATTAATGTCGGCTATTTTTGCTTCTAGAGTTTTTTGTAATGTTTTACGCGTGTTGAGATAAGCACTTTGGGCAGTTTTTTGATATCGATGCCTACAGTATTTTATTAGTTTTTGGAGATGTCTAAGTTCATTATTGATAATTAGTTTGAGTTTGTTGTTTAATGGTTTTTTAGGGATGTATAGACTGTCTGCTTGTAATATGGAGTTTGTGAGTATGGAGATGTATTTGTCAATGTCGGAGTTAGTCAGTATGTTAATTTGCTTGGGAATGTCATTTTGAATATATTTTCTGAATTCCTTCCAGTTTGCACCCTCCAAGTTTGCAATCATACGATGTTGCGGTTTGGGGAGCGTATGTTTGATAATATTTAGCACCGGGAGATGATCAGATTCAGGACCATCTATTATTGAGCAAGTTGGGGTTAGAGTATTTGTGATGGTGACGTCTAACATGGCATCGGGATTAAGTCTGGTGTAGCTACCGGGAATGTTGAATGAAAAATTTAAATTTTCATCAAACCATTCCCCTAGCACAATGCCATTTTTGTTATTTTTTTTGGAATTGGTTAAATTTTTGTTATGTGCATTTAAATCACCCATCATATATAGTTTTGGAATATTATGTGTTATTATGTAAAGATCGTTTTTGTCAAGTACCTGTGATGGTGTGTATACTGCGTATAGGTTGGCTTCCAGGCTGTCAATGTAGATGGCGACACTTTCGATTGTTGTGGTTTGTGGCACTGGTAGTAGATGGTGCTGAATGTTATTTTTGATAATGATAGCGACACCTCCCGCGTTGCCAGTGATTCTGTCATTTCTGTACGTGGTAAAACCTCTAATGGAGAATTTGTGTTTGGGTTTTAGCCACGTTTCTGTAAGAACTAAAATGTCCACTTTTTCACTCACTAGCATTGCTTTAATTGAGTTGATCTTGTTTTTAACACTGCGAATATTGAGGTTCACTATCCTCATTTTAGGTTGGCAGCGAAACTAGCTAGGGCTTGAATTCTAGCCATAGGGTCTGTATTAGCACGCATGATTGATGTTAATTCACGCACATGAATAATTAGTTGTTTTATGTCACATACACTATTTAAAATATTAAGTTCACTCATTAGAGTTGTAAAGTCACTGTGAGCACTGTTTGAATTTAATGTTGGTTGCTGTGGGTTAATTCCAATATTTGAAGTTGTTTGATGGTTTTGCATTTCCTCTCTTTGGGCAGTACGTTGAGCCCACACGTTGAATTTGGGTGCTGGAGCAGGTATAAATCTTTGTGAATTTTTTAAGCGACGTTCTTCTAATTTTTTCAAGTAACCTACGTATGTAGGACATTTTTTAAAATTGGCCGGATGATCACCCTGACAATTTATACATTTAGGTGTTGTTTGGGTATCTTTTGTGCAATCCTTTGTTTCGTGTTCACCTAAACATTTGACACATTTTGGTTTGAGAAAACAATTTGAGGCACTGTGTCCGAATGCCTGGCAATGAAAACATTGAGTTGGGCCGCTTCCTCTTTGATATTTTGCCCAATAAATTTTAGTTGATAGTAACGTGCTGATACGACGTATTTGTTGGAATGATGTTGTGGATGGAAAATCCACTTTGTATAGATGCTTGTTTTGATTTTTTATGTTCATCTTGAACACATTAGTGGTTGGAACGTTTAGGTCCTCGAGTTCCTCTTGGATTTCTTCGATTGATGCGTTATATAAACCATGTAATACGCAAGAAAATGGTTTATCACTCTTCATTGTATAAGTGTGAAACGGTAATTTTTCGTTTATCAACTGATTTTTGATGTTTAAAAAATCATCGTTAGAATATGTGTGGATTTGTGTTGTTGTACCGACGTTCTTGAGGTGGAAGCCGTTTGGGCAAAATTGTTTAATAAGCTCGGCGAATTTTTTTGGTTTAGGAACCGTTCTGTGTAAAATTATTGGTGGAGGTTTTGGAGCCTTTTTCTCCTTTTTTTCTGGATTTGTTTTAGATGCTGATGGTATTGCGTTGTTTGGTGTTTGATTATTAATTACTGGATGGCCAACCTTACCTTGCGGTAATTTTGGAAGGCCATCATTAATGTCATCATCATCCGATAGTAATGCCGCGAATTTATTATGTAGTGTTACTTCTTCAGGTGTTGAAGGACGTGGTCTTTTTGATCCTGAACTTGCATTTGAGTTTGTACGTATTCTTGAATCACTGTTGTTTTTGGATGTGTTTTTGTTGCGTTTTTCGACAACTTGCCAGTCTGGCGATGTGGAAGCACTCCCACCAGGGAGGCTTTCGTCGTCGTCCATCTGGACGATGTTATGAATTGGTACTTGGTGCACTTTCACAATTGTTCTAGTGGTGTACCTTTACTCTTATTTAAATAAAAAATATAAAATAAAAATTACTCACAAAAAGTAAATAATTTTTTATAAAAAATAAGTTACTCTTTTGTATTTTATCAAATACTAGAATAGTATTTATTTCCACTGACTTTGAATTTTACACTTGAAAAATTAAAACTGATCACTTCACTTGATAACATTATATGTGCACTGAACGGTGTTCACTGAGCGCGTGTCGTGTATACAACTAGCGTATTATATACGCGAAGATGGATATAACAATAAAAATGAATACTACTCTCTGATTGGCTGAAAATAATACTATAAGGTGATTGGTTTATTTTTAAAGTTTTATATTTTATAAATATTATAAATTAAAATACCCAAATAACATTTTAAACATTTATGTTACAATCCCCGTAACGTACACATCTGTGTGATTATATTTACAAAAAAAAATATTAATTAAATAAATTTATTCGCTATGTCTGGACGAGGTAAAGGTGGTAAAGTAAAGGGAAAGGCAAAGTCAAGATCAAGCCGAGCAGGATTACAATTTCCTGTTGGAAGAATTCACAGATTATTACGAAAAGGAAATTATGCTGAACGAGTAGGTGCTGGTGCCCCAGTATATTTGGCTGCTGTTATGGAATATTTGGCTGCAGAAGTTCTCGAGTTAGCTGGTAATGCTGCCCGTGATAACAAAAAAACACGTATCATTCCACGTCATTTACAATTGGCAATTCGTAATGATGAAGAATTAAATAAATTATTATCTGGTGTAACAATTGCTCAAGGTGGTGTATTACCAAACATTCAAGCAGTGTTATTACCAAAGAAAACTGAAAAGAAAGCATAAATTAAAAACATTGCATTAATTTTTATAATAATAATACATCGATCATAGGCCTTTTAATAAAAGGCCACAAATTTATTTAAAATAAGAGTAAAAATTATTTTTATAAATAATATATTATAATATTTTTTTAAAGAATCAATTTAAATAATTATAAATTAATGATTCTTTTTTTTTTTTTTTTTTTTTTATATGTTATTATGGAAATAATTCATCATATTATGATGACATTTAGGTAACATATTATAAGAATATTCATAAAATATTATCAAAATAATATTGTATTATGATGATATTTAGACAAAATATTATAAGAATATACACAAAATATTATCAAAATAATATCATTAGATAACAAAACTGTTCATGATACTCATACCTTTACTAGAGATAAAAGTATCAGGATGCACTTGTATTAATACATATTATCACAACATCACAAAATATTTTTTAAAAGGAAAAATTTTTTTAAAATTATTATAAAATTTGATTGAATTAAATTTCAATTTATTTTTTTAATAATTAAAGAAAAAAAAGAAAAAAAAAGCATATAAACTTTCTATTGAAAATGTTATTTTAAACTAGATGGCCAAGTGAACTTCGTTACACAAACAATATATGACGTATTCGTTATTTAAATAATCAGTATCCTTTGATATTATATCAATACGTTACTCTCTTCTTTTGATACATATTAATAAAATTTCAATTTATAAGATTTTATGTCAATTATATAAATAATATTATAAATTTTCTAAATACATAAGTTAATTAACAAAAAATTTGAATAACAAGATAAATTTATATATGATGTTTTAATACTCGATACTATAATATATCGCATCCGTTACCAATTATTCGGTATCCTTTGATTTATACACAGAATGAACTAAAAATATATATCAAATTTATTTTATTTATTTATATATTTAATATTATTATTATTATTTTATATTACAAAGTTTCTTAACGAAGCTTACAATGATTTCTCATATCGTACTTAACAAAATTATTTAGATCATATAAAATTTAAATTGTTAAAAAATTTGTATATTTATTATTATTATTTATTTTTATTAAAATTACATAACATAAAATTAATAATATTTTAATAATTATATAAATTAATTCTTATTTAAAATAATCTTATATTAATCTCAACAAATACTCTAATAATATATTTTGTCATAAATTTTTTTATATTTAAAATAAATATTATAATATATAAATACTTATATCAGTATAAAATTTCTTTATATAATTATGAAAAAATTAATTTAATAGTTAATTATTGATATTAATGCATAAATAAAAGTATTTTCTAATGAAATATATTTTGTCAATGTTCGATTAACACATTTCATAATAATACGTTTTCATTATTGACAAAAAAAGTTTTTCTAAAAATGAAATCTTATACTATAATATATATATTTATATATTAAATTTTTTAATTATTTATATACTAATAATTTATAATAAATCGATATTAAATAAAAAATAAAAATATATACTTTTTAAGTTTACCTTAAAAATATTATTGTTTTGTATGATTGAAATAATTAATATTAAACTATGTTTATTAATAATTGTTAATAAAAAAATTAAATATATTTTAATTTATAAAATAAATATTATTATTAAATTTATAATTTATTATTTTATATATTATAGAAATTGAAAAAATAAATCATGTTTACTACGACAGTAAATTAGAAATACTATTTAATTTTTATGTGTTTTCTACATGGTACTTTGACTTACATAGGGACTTATATTATTGTGAATAATGATATAATTGAAAACCTTTATTTTTTATTTGATAGAATTATTATATTTTATCATTTAAATATTTATAATAAATACATTATTTTTATAAAGTAAAAAATATGGCCGAAGAAAATTCTACAGCTGTTGCAGCAACTGCGGTTACTGCTGCTTCTACAACACCAACAAAAAAAGCAACAGCTTCTGGTGCTAAACGTACAAAACAACATTCAAAACCAACACATCCACGTACATCAGAAATGGTTGTTAACGCAATTAAAAATTTAAAAGAACGTGGTGGTTCATCATTACAAGCAATTAAAAAATATTTAGCTGCAAATTATAAAGTGGATTCTGATAAAATTTCACCATTTATTAAAAAATATTTAAAAGCTGCTGTAACTGAGGGAGCCTTGGTACAAACTAAAGGTAAAGGTGCATCTGGTTCATTCAAATTGGCTGCTTCCGCTTCATCTAATTCTTCAGCTAAATCAAAAGTTTCCAAAAAAGAAAGTGGAGCAAAAGGTTCAGCAAAGAGTGCTAAAAGTAAACGGGCACCAAAAGAAAAGAAAGCCACAACTACATCATTGGCAGCCAAAAAGCCTAAAGCAAAAAAAGCGACTCCATCATCATCAACTGCTGCTAAAAAAGTTACTGCAAAATCATCAGCGGCATCAAAAAAAGCACCAGTTAAAGCAAAACCAGCAAAAAGTACAAAATCCGCTGCCAAAAGTAGCCCTGCTCGTAAACCGAAAGCACCAAAAGCTAAGAAAGCTTCTGTTGCCAAATCATCTCCTACAAAAATTAAAAAAGCAGCACCAAAAAAGAAATGATCTGTTACTTTAATAATATATTGAAATATTTCATTATTTTTGCTAAAAAATGAAAATAACATAGGCCTTAATACAGGCCACAAATTAATATTTGATAAGAGTAAATTTTTTTTTTGTATAAATATTTTATAAAATAATAGTTTAGAAACATTTGCCACAGTCAGTACCACGGATGGGTGGCCACTTGAGAATACTGTGTGCGGTTGCATTTTTATTTAAAATATATGGTATAATAAATAAGTATATATTTAAATTGATTACTTCATTGAAAATTTTAATAATATACTTTAATATTAATGATATTTATGAAAAATATATATTTGTAAAAATTTTCATTTATTACTGGCAACAGCCATACCACGTTGAAAACACCGGTTCTCGTCCGATCACCGAAGTTAAGCAACATTGGGCACAGTCAGTACTTGGATGGGTGACCGCTTGGGAACACTGTGTGCGGTTGCCTTTTTATATTAAAAATATAAATTATTTTTCTTCTGTTTTTTTTTTTTACACACCATATATAAATATATGTTATTTATAAATGTAAACCTTTTATATTATTCGTCAACAAATAAATATTATTTTTTGTATAAAATTTTATTGCATTTATAACTCATATCATGGTTACTTTAAAGCGAGAAGTTTTTTTAATATTTCAAATGAATATAAAATAATATAAATTTTATGAAATTTATTTATTTTTAGAAATAGCAATCGCTTATAATTATAACAAAATTTTAATAATGTTTAATTTTATTTCAATAATTTATATATATATTTTTTAATAAAAATAATATACTCTTATTTAATAATATATGTTGGTCCTATATATAGGACCGAAAATATTTCTTATTTGTTTTTTTTTTTTTTAAATTGTCATTTAAAACGCTTATGCACGTTCTCCACGAATACGTCTTGCCAATTGTATATCCTTAGGCATAATTGTAACACGCTTTGCATGAATTGCGCATAAATTGGTATCTTCAAATAAACCTACTAAATAGGCTTCACTAGCTTCTTGTAATGCCATAACAGCTGAACTTTGGAAACGTAAATCGGTTTTAAAATCTTGTGCAATTTCACGTACTAAACGTTGGAATGGTAATTTACGAATTAACAATTCAGTACTTTTTTGATAACGACGAATTTCTCGTAAAGCTACTGTACCAGGACGATATCTGTGTGGTTTTTTTACTCCACCAGTTGCTGGTGCACTTTTACGTGCAGCTTTCGTTGCTAATTGTTTTCTTGGTGCTTTACCACCAGTTGATTTACGTGCAGTTTGCTTGGTTCTAGCCATTTTCAAATAATAATGTTTTTACAAAAAAACACACAATTTTAAAAATTATATTCGACAATTTGATACTACAAAGTCAAATGTTTAAATGCGAAATAAATGTGTTGTATTTATATTTATATGAAATTTCAAAATTTTAGTTGTTATATCCTATTGGATAGCTATCAGAGTATGGACTAATCAAATTGTATAGGCGTGGCTTAAAAAATCTTTAATGCTTTATATAAAAAGGCACAATTGTACCGGCGCTCACATACATTACAATACTTGTGAGGTTAACACACGTGTTATCCGTTCGTTAAAATATTGTAAATAATTTTTTATTAAAATGACTGGCAGAGGAAAAGGTGGAAAGGGTCTTGGAAAAGGGGGTGCAAAACGTCATAGAAAAGTTTTGCGTGATAATATCCAAGGTATTACAAAACCTGCAATTCGTCGTTTAGCACGACGAGGTGGAGTAAAACGTATCTCTGGTTTAATTTATGAAGAAACACGTGGTGTACTTAAAGTATTCCTTGAAAATGTTATTCGGGATGCTGTTACATATACTGAACACGCAAAACGTAAAACAGTTACAGCTATGGATGTTGTATATGCATTAAAACGACAAGGTCGTACTTTGATGGTTTTGGAGGTTAAGAAAATATAATAATTTACTTAAAATATTTAGTAAATTTATTAAAGAATATTTAATACATCCGATAAATTTAAACAGGCTTTCCTTTTTGGGAAGCCACTAATTTTATTTATATAAGAGTAAATAAATTTGTTAATAAATATAACATATTATATAATTTGTTTACAACAAATTATTTTGTTTATAACATACATTACCAAATATTTTTTTTTTTTTTTTTTTTTTGTAATATATCTGCAATAATAAATTATAATTTGTATATTATCTATTTTATTTTACAATAACTTATTGAATTTTTGAAAAAATTTTATTATAAATTAATATACTATTATATTTTTTATATATACAAGTTAAGAGTAACAAGTATCGATAGGAGATTATCGAATTTATAACTAATAAAACATTTCGCCTTAATCAAAGAAAATAAATATTTTGCTATACCATTTGTTATACTTTCAATAAATAATTTATTATTAAATTTTTATTATTTCATTTATTTTTTAAAATTATTAAAAATATTTTTCTAATAATTATAAGCGTACATAAACAAGTAGTAAATGTAAAATGAAAATAATAAAGGTAATGTAATGCATTTGCATTACACTGATTTACGATATATATTCCGATATCCTTTATTATATTTAAAATTAATAATATTGATATACTAATAATAGATATATTCAAGCTATTAATATATAAAATTTTATATTAAATATGATATTAATAATTGTTTATTTTATTTTTTTGTATATATAAAAATAATTTACTCTTATTTAAAAAATTTGATGGCTCTCTTAAAAAGAGAGCCATTTTTATATGTTGATGTATTTTTATGTTATCAATTAAATAATATTTTCGATTTATTTATTTTGAACTTGTATATTTTGTAACAGCTTTAGTACCTTCACTAACAGCGTGCTTTGCCAATTCACCAGGTAATAATAATCGAACTGCGGTTTGAATTTCCCGACTTGTGATTGTTGAACGTTTATTATAATGTGCTAAACGTGATGCTTCAGCAGCAATACGTTCAAAAATATCATTAACAAAACTGTTCATGATACTCATAGCTTTACTAGAGATACCAGTATCAGGATGCACTTGTTTTAATACTTTGTAAATGTAAATTGCATATGATTCCTTGCGCTTCCTCTTCTTTTTCTTATCACTCTTTGATATATTTTTTTGAGCTTTGCCAGCTTTTTTTGCTGCTTTTCCACTTGTTTTTGGTGGCATTGTTACAAACAATTAATATACACAGATAGTTACAGAACACCAGTCAGTATATGTATGAGCGTGTCGTGTATACAACTAGCGTATTATATACGCGAAGATGGATATAACAATAAAAATGAATACTACTCTCTGATTGGCTGAAAATAATACTATAAGGTGATTGGTTTATTTTTAAAGTTTTATATTTTATAAATATTATAAATTAAAATACCCAAATAACATTTTAAACATTTATGTTACAATCCCCGTAACGTACACATCTGTGTGATTATATTTACAAAAAAAAATATTAATTAAATAAATTTATTCGCTATGTCTGGACGAGGTAAAGGTGGTAAAGTAAAGGGAAAGGCAAAGTCAAGATCAAGCCGAGCAGGATTACAATTTCCTGTTGGAAGAATTCACAGATTATTACGAAAAGGAAATTATGCTGAACGAGTAGGTGCTGGTGCCCCAGTATATTTGGCTGCTGTTATGGAATATTTGGCTGCAGAAGTTCTCGAGTTAGCTGGTAATGCTGCCCGTGATAACAAAAAAACACGTATCATTCCACGTCATTTACAATTGGCAATTCGTAATGATGAAGAATTAAATAAATTATTATCTGGTGTAACAATTGCTCAAGGTGGTGTATTACCAAACATTCAAGCAGTGTTATTACCAAAGAAAACTGAAAAGAAAGCATAAATTAAAAACATTGCATTAATTTTTATAATAATAATACATCGATCATAGGCCTTTTAATAAAAGGCCACAAATTTATTTAAAATAAGAGTAAAAATTATTTTTATAAATAATATATTATAATATTTTTTTAAAGAATCAATTTAAATAATTATAAATTAATGATTCTTTTTTTTTTTTTTTTTTTTTTTTTTGTTATTATGGAAATAATTTATCATATTATTATGACATTTAGGTAACATATTATAAGAATATTCATAAAATATTATCAAAATAATATTGTATTATGATGATATTTAGACAAAATATTATAAGAATATACACAAAATATTATCAAAATAATATCATTAGATAACAAAACTGTTCATGATACTCATACCTTTACTAGAGATAAAAGTATCAGGATGCACTTGTATTAATACATATTATCACAACATCACAAAATATTTTTTAAAAGGAAAAATTTTTTTAAAATTATTATAAAATTTGATTGAATTAAATTTCAATTTATTTTTTTAATAATTAAAGAAAAAAAAGAAAAAAAAAGCATATAAACTTTCTATTGAAAATGTTATTTTAAACTAGATGGCCAAGTGAACTTCGTTACACAAACAATATATGACGTATTCGTTATTTAAATAATCAGTATCCTTTGATATTATATCAATACGTTACTCTCTTCTTTTGATACATATTAATAAAATTTCAATTTATAAGATTTTATGTCAATTATATAAATAATATTATAAATTTTCTAAATACATAAGTTAATTAACAAAAAATTTGAATAACAAGATAAATTTATATATGATGTTTTAATACTCGATACTATAATATATCGCATCCGTTACCAATTATTCGGTATCCTTTGATTTATACACAGAATGAACTAAAAATATATATCAAATTTATTTTATTTATTTATATATTTAATATTATTATTATTATTTTATATTACAAAGTTTCTTAACGAAGCTTACAATGATTTCTCATATCGTACTTAACAAAATTATTTAGATCATATAAAATTTAAATTGTTAAAAAATTTGTATATTTATTATTATTATTTATTTTTATTAAAATTACATAACATAAAATTAATAATATTTTAATAATTATATAAATTAATTCTTATTTAAAATAATCTTATATTAATCTCAACAAATACTCTAATAATATATTTTGTCATAAATTTTTTTATATTTAAAATAAATATTATAATATATAAATACTTATATCAGTATAAAATTTCTTTATATAATTATGAAAAAATTAATTTAATAGTTAATTATTGATATTAATGCATAAATAAAAGTATTTTCTAATGAAATATATTTTGTCAATGTTCGATTAACACATTTCATAATAATACGTTTTCATTATTGACAAAAAAAGTTTTTCTAAAAATGAAATCTTATACTATAATATATATATTTATATATTAAATTTTTTAATTATTTATATACTAATAATTTATAATAAATCGATATTAAATAAAAAATAAAAATATATACTTTTTAAGTTTACCTTAAAAATATTATTGTTTTGTATGATTGAAATAATTAATATTAAACTATGTTTATTAATAATTGTTAATAAAAAAATTAAATATATTTTAATTTATAAAATAAATATTATTATTAAATTTATAATTTATTATTTTATATATTATAGAAATTGAAAAAATAAATCATGTTTACTACGACAGTAAATTAGAAATACTATTTAATTTTTATGTGTTTTCTACATGGTACTTTGACTTACATAGGGACTTATATTATTGTGAATAATGATATAATTGAAAACCTTTATTTTTTATTTGATAGAATTATTATATTTTATCATTTAAATATTTATAATAAATACATTATTTTTATAAAGTAAAAAATATGGCCGAAGAAAATTCTACAGCTGTTGCAGCAACTGCGGTTACTGCTGCTTCTACAACACCAACAAAAAAAGCAACAGCTTCTGGTGCTAAACGTACAAAACAACATTCAAAACCAACACATCCACGTACATCAGAAATGGTTGTTAACGCAATTAAAAATTTAAAAGAACGTGGTGGTTCATCATTACAAGCAATTAAAAAATATTTAGCTGCAAATTATAAAGTGGATTCTGATAAAATTTCACCATTTATTAAAAAATATTTAAAAGCTGCTGTAACTGAGGGAGCCTTGGTACAAACTAAAGGTAAAGGTGCATCTGGTTCATTCAAATTGGCTGCTTCCGCTTCATCTAATTCTTCAGCTAAATCAAAAGTTTCCAAAAAAGAAAGTGGAGCAAAAGGTTCAGCAAAGAGTGCTAAAAGTAAACGGGCACCAAAAGAAAAGAAAGCCACAACTACATCATTGGCAGCCAAAAAGCCTAAAGCAAAAAAAGCGACTCCATCATCATCAACTGCTGCTAAAAAAGTTACTGCAAAATCATCAGCGGCATCAAAAAAAGCACCAGTTAAAGCAAAACCAGCAAAAAGTACAAAATCCGCTGCCAAAAGTAGCCCTGCTCGTAAACCGAAAGCACCAAAAGCTAAGAAAGCTTCTGTTGCCAAATCATCTCCTACAAAAATTAAAAAAGCAGCACCAAAAAAGAAATGATCTGTTACTTTAATAATATATTGAAATATTTCATTATTTTTGCTAAAAAATGAAAATAACATAGGCCTTAATACAGGCCACAAATTAATATTTGATAAGAGTAAATTATTTTTTGTATAAATATTTTATAAAATAATAGTTTAGAAACATTTGCCACAGTCAGTACCACGGATGGGTGGCCACTTGAGAATACTGTGTGCGGTTGCATTTTTATTTAAAATATATGGTATAATAAATAAGTATATATTTAAATTGATTACTTCATTGAAAATTTTAATAATATACTTTAATATTAATGATATTTATGAAAAATATATATTTGTAAAAATTTTTATAAAATATATATTTGTAAAAAGCCATACCACGTTGAAAACACCGGTTCTCGTCCGATCACCGAAGTTAAGCAACATTGGGCACAGTCAGTACTTGGATGGGTGACCGCTTGGGAACACTGTGTGCGGTTGCCTTTTTATATTAAAAATATAAATTATTTTTCTTCTGTTTTTTTTTTTTACACACCATATATAAATATATGTTATTTATAAATGTAAACCTTTTATATTATTCGTCAACAAATAAATATTATTTTTTGTATAAAATTTTATTGCATTTATAACTCATATCATGGTTACTTTAAAGCGAGAAGTTTTTTTAATATTTCAAATGAATATAAAATAATATAAATTTTATGAAATTTATTTATTTTTAGAAATAGCAATCGCTTATAATTATAACAAAATTTTAATAATGTTTAATTTTATTTCAATAATTTATATATATATTTTTTAATAAAAATAATATACTCTTATTTAATAATATATGTTGGTCCTATATATAGGACCGAAAATATTTCTTATTTGTTTTTTTTTTTTTTAAATTGTCATTTAAAACGCTTATGCACGTTCTCCACGAATACGTCTTGCCAATTGTATATCCTTAGGCATAATTGTAACACGCTTTGCATGAATTGCGCATAAATTGGTATCTTCAAATAAACCTACTAAATAGGCTTCACTAGCTTCTTGTAATGCCATAACAGCTGAACTTTGGAAACGTAAATCGGTTTTAAAATCTTGTGCAATTTCACGTACTAAACGTTGGAATGGTAATTTACGAATTAACAATTCAGTACTTTTTTGATAACGACGAATTTCTCGTAAAGCTACTGTACCAGGACGATATCTGTGTGGTTTTTTTACTCCACCAGTTGCTGGTGCACTTTTACGTGCAGCTTTCGTTGCTAATTGTTTTCTTGGTGCTTTACCACCAGTTGATTTACGTGCAGTTTGCTTGGTTCTAGCCATTTTCAAATAATAATGTTTTTACAAAAAAACACACAATTTTAAAAATTATATTCGACAATTTGATACTACAAAGTCAAATGTTTAAATGCGAAATAAATGTGTTGTATTTATATTTATATGAAATTTCAAAATTTTTGTTGTTATATCCTATTGGATAGCTATCAGAGTATGGACTAATCAAATTGTATAGGCGTGGCTTAAAAAATCTTTAATGCTTTATATAAAAAGGCACAATTGTACCGGCGCTCACATACATTACAATACTTGTGAGGTTAACACACGTGTTATCCGTTCGTTAAAATATTGTAAATAATTTTTTATTAAAATGACTGGCAGAGGAAAAGGTGGAAAGGGTCTTGGAAAAGGGGGTGCAAAACGTCATAGAAAAGTTTTGCGTGATAATATCCAAGGTATTACAAAACCTGCAATTCGTCGTTTAGCACGACGAGGTGGAGTAAAACGTATCTCTGGTTTAATTTATGAAGAAACACGTGGTGTACTTAAAGTATTCCTTGAAAATGTTATTCGGGATGCTGTTACATATACTGAACACGCAAAACGTAAAACAGTTACAGCTATGGATGTTGTATATGCATTAAAACGACAAGGTCGTACTTTGTATGGTTTTGGAGGTTAAGAAAATATAATAATTTACTTAAAATATTTAGTAAATTTATTAAAGAATATTTAATACATCCGATAAATTTAAACAGGCTTTCCTTTTTGGGAAGCCACTAATTTTATTTATATAAGAGTAAATAAATTTGTTAATAAATATAACATATTATATAATTTGTTTACAACAAATTATTTTGTTTATAACATACATTACCAAATATTTTTTTTTTTTTTTTTTTTTTGTAATATATCTGCAATAATAAATTATAATTTGTATATTATCTATTTTATTTTACAATAACTTATTGAATTTTTGAAAAAATTTTATTATAAATTAATATACTATTATATTTTTTATATATACAAGTTAAGAGTAACAAGTATCGATAGGAGATTATCGAATTTATAACTAATAAAACATTGCGCCTTAATCAAAGAAAATAAATATTTTGCTATACCATTTGTTATACTTTCAATAAATAATTTATTATTAAATTTTTATTATTTCATTTATTTTTTAAAATTATTAAAAATATTTTTCTAATAATTATAAGCGTACATAAACAAGTAGTAAATGTAAAATGAAAATAATAAAGGTAATGTAATGCATTTGCATTACACTGATTTACGATATATATTCCGATATCCTTTATTATATTTAAAATTAATAATATTGATATACTAATAATAGATATATTCAAGCTATTAATATATAAAATTTTATATTAAATATGATATTAATAATTGTTTATTTTATTTTTTTGTATATATAAAAATAATTTACTCTTATTTAAAAAATTTGATGGCTCTCTTAAAAAGAGAGCCGTTTTTATATGTTGATGTATTTTTATGTTATCAATTAAATAATATTTTCGATTTATTTATTTTGAACTTGTATATTTTGTAACAGCTTTAGTACCTTCACTAACAGCGTGCTTTGCCAATTCACCAGGTAATAATAATCGAACTGCGGTTTGAATTTCCCGACTTGTGATTGTTGAACGTTTATTATAATGTGCTAAACGTGATGCTTCAGCAGCAATACGTTCAAAAATATCATTAACAAAACTGTTCATGATACTCATAGCTTTACTAGAGATACCAGTATCAGGATGCACTTGTTTTAATACTTTGTAAATGTAAATTGCATATGATTCCTTGCGCTTCCTCTTCTTTTTCTTATCACTCTTTGATATATTTTTTTGAGCTTTGCCAGCTTTTTTTGCTGCTTTTCCACTTGTTTTTGGTGGCATTGTTACAAACAATTAATATACACAGATAGTTACAGAACACCAGTCAGTATATGTATGAGCGTGTCGTGTATACAACTAGCGTATTATATACGCGAAGATGGATATAACAATAAAAATGAATACTACTCTCTGATTGGCTGAAAATAATACTATAAGGTGATTGGTTTATTTTTAAAGTTTTATATTTTATAAATATTATAAATTAAAATACCCAAATAACATTTTAAACATTTATGTTACAATCCCCGTAACGTACACATCTGTGTGATTATATTTACAAAAAAAAATATTAATTAAATAAATTTATTCGCTATGTCTGGACGAGGTAAAGGTGGTAAAGTAAAGGGAAAGGCAAAGTCAAGATCAAGCCGAGCAGGATTACAATTTCCTGTTGGAAGAATTCACAGATTATTACGAAAAGGAAATTATGCTGAACGAGTAGGTGCTGGTGCCCCAGTATATTTGGCTGCTGTTATGGAATATTTGGCTGCAGAAGTTCTCGAGTTAGCTGGTAATGCTGCCCGTGATAACAAAAAAACACGTATCATTCCACGTCATTTACAATTGGCAATTCGTAATGATGAAGAATTAAATAAATTATTATCTGGTGTAACAATTGCTCAAGGTGGTGTATTACCAAACATTCAAGCAGTGTTATTACCAAAGAAAACTGAAAAGAAAGCATAAATTAAAAACATTGCATTAATTTTTATAATAATAATACATCGATCATAGGCCTTTTAATAAAAGGCCACAAATTTATTTAAAATAAGAGTAAAAATTATTTTTATAAATAATATATTATAATATTTTTTTAAAGAATCAATTTAAATAATTATAAATTAATGATTCTTTTTTTTTTTTTTTTTTTTTTATATGTTATTATGGAAATAATTCATCATATTATGATGACATTTAGGTAACATATTATAAGAATATTCATAAAATATTATCAAAATAATATTGTATTATGATGATATTTAGACAAAATATTATAAGAATATACACAAAATATTATCAAAATAATATCATTAGATAACAAAACTGTTCATGATACTCATACCTTTACTAGAGATAAAAGTATCAGGATGCACTTGTATTAATACATATTATCACAACATCACAAAATATTTTTTAAAAGGAAAAATTTTTTTAAAATTATTATAAAATTTGATTGAATTAAATTTCAATTTATTTTTTTAATAATTAAAGAAAAAAAAGAAAAAAAAAGCATATAAACTTTCTATTGAAAATGTTATTTTAAACTAGATGGCCAAGTGAACTTCGTTACACAAACAATATATGACGTATTCGTTATTTAAATAATCAGTATCCTTTGATATTATATCAATACGTTACTCTCTTCTTTTGATACATATTAATAAAATTTCAATTTATAAGATTTTATGTCAATTATATAAATAATATTATAAATTTTCTAAATACATAAGTTAATTAACAAAAAATTTGAATAACAAGATAAATTTATATATGATGTTTTAATACTCGATACTATAATATATCGCATCCGTTACCAATTATTCGGTATCCTTTGATTTATACACAGAATGAACTAAAAATATATATCAAATTTATTTTATTTATTTATATATTTAATATTATTATTATTATTTTATATTACAAAGTTTCTTAACGAAGCTTACAATGATTTCTCATATCGTACTTAACAAAATTATTTAGATCATATAAAATTTAAATTGTTAAAAAATTTGTATATTTATTATTATTATTTATTTTTATTAAAATTACATAACATAAAATTAATAATATTTTAATAATTATATAAATTAATTCTTATTTAAAATAATCTTATATTAATCTCAACAAATACTCTAATAATATATTTTGTCATAAATTTTTTTATATTTAAAATAAATATTATAATATATAAATACTTATATCAGTATAAAATTTCTTTATATAATTATGAAAAAATTAATTTAATAGTTAATTATTGATATTAATGCATAAATAAAAGTATTTTCTAATGAAATATATTTTGTCAATGTTCGATTAACACATTTCATAATAATACGTTTTCATTATTGACAAAAAAAGTTTTTCTAAAAATGAAATCTTATACTATAATATATATATTTATATATTAAATTTTTTAATTATTTATATACTAATAATTTATAATAAATCGATATTAAATAAAAAATAAAAATATATACTTTTTAAGTTTACCTTAAAAATATTATTGTTTTGTATGATTGAAATAATTAATATTAAACTATGTTTATTAATAATTGTTAATAAAAAAATTAAATATATTTTAATTTATAAAATAAATATTATTATTAAATTTATAATTTATTATTTTATATATTATAGAAATTGAAAAAATAAATCATGTTTACTACGACAGTAAATTAGAAATACTATTTAATTTTTATGTGTTTTCTACATGGTACTTTGACTTACATAGGGACTTATATTATTGTGAATAATGATATAATTGAAAACCTTTATTTTTTATTTGATAGAATTATTATATTTTATCATTTAAATATTTATAATAAATACATTATTTTTATAAAGTAAAAAATATGGCCGAAGAAAATTCTACAGCTGTTGCAGCAACTGCGGTTACTGCTGCTTCTACAACACCAACAAAAAAAGCAACAGCTTCTGGTGCTAAACGTACAAAACAACATTCAAAACCAACACATCCACGTACATCAGAAATGGTTGTTAACGCAATTAAAAATTTAAAAGAACGTGGTGGTTCATCATTACAAGCAATTAAAAAATATTTAGCTGCAAATTATAAAGTGGATTCTGATAAAATTTCACCATTTATTAAAAAATATTTAAAAGCTGCTGTAACTGAGGGAGCCTTGGTACAAACTAAAGGTAAAGGTGCATCTGGTTCATTCAAATTGGCTGCTTCCGCTTCATCTAATTCTTCAGCTAAATCAAAAGTTTCCAAAAAAGAAAGTGGAGCAAAAGGTTCAGCAAAGAGTGCTAAAAGTAAACGGGCACCAAAAGAAAAGAAAGCCACAACTACATCATTGGCAGCCAAAAAGCCTAAAGCAAAAAAAGCGACTCCATCATCATCAACTGCTGCTAAAAAAGTTACTGCAAAATCATCAGCGGCATCAAAAAAAGCACCAGTTAAAGCAAAACCAGCAAAAAGTACAAAATCCGCTGCCAAAAGTAGCCCTGCTCGTAAACCGAAAGCACCAAAAGCTAAGAAAGCTTCTGTTGCCAAATCATCTCCTACAAAAATTAAAAAAGCAGCACCAAAAAAGAAATGATCTGTTACTTTAATAATATATTGAAATATTTCATTATTTTTGCTAAAAAATGAAAATAACATAGGCCTTAATACAGGCCACAAATTAATATTTGATAAGAGTAAATTATTTTTTGTATAAATATTTTATAAAATAATAGTTTAGAAACATTTGCCACAGTCAGTACCACGGATGGGTGGCCACTTGAGAATACTGTGTGCGGTTGCATTTTTATTTAAAATATATGGTATAATAAATAAGTATATATTTAAATTGATTACTTCATTGAAAATTTTAATAATATACTTTAATATTAATGATATTTATGAAAAATATATATTTGTAAAAATTTTCATTTATTACTGGCAACAGCCATACCACGTTGAAAACACCGGTTCTCGTCCCATTATCTGTACAGCGTTCATACAGTACAGTACAGTGAATTGTTGAAGCAAATTATTGTATAATTACATTCAAAGCGAAAACAATTTCATACACACACCTACAGAACAAGTTAAATGAAATATAAAAAAGTATAAAAACAAACTATAAAATAAGTGACGGGCGTAGCCAAACAAAAAAAAGGGGGCGACCGAGTCGCTCCCCTGCTATCACTAAAGTTTTAAAAGTGCAACCCGATGACGTCGGAATACAACAAAGCACCGAAGAAGAAGCCAACAAAATAGAAAAAATAGTTAGTGAAAATAGCGAGAACACAAGTGCAGTGCCTCCAAGAATGGAAAACCAAAACAAAAACAATATACAAAACATTTTCAAAAAACAAACAGAAGTGCAAGTGCAAGTGCCCACAAAAAACAGATTTAATCCCCTAACCACTGAAGAAGGTCAAATAGTGGAAGATGTGGAACAAGAAGACACAGACCCAAAAGAAATTAATGAAAATGACAAAAACACAGAAAGGACACAAGGAGGTAAGAATAAACCACCTCCAATTGTTATACACAGCACTCCAAATAACCATAAGGAGTTCATGGAGCAAATAAAGGAACATGTGAAAAAGGGATTCCATGTGAAATACACGTTCAAAAAAACGAATCTATTCATCCATGACTCAAATGAATATAAAAACTACGTCAAAATGCTGGACAACGAAAACATGGAGTTCCATACATACACGGAAAGGACAGAAAAACACCACGCCTTCGTATTGGTCGGGCTACCAAGAGGAATCGACGAAGAGGAAATTAAGCAAGACATAGAGAAATGCCTCAAAACAAACATTATTAAAGTATATCCAATGAGATCCTCCTACAGATCTCTATATCTTGTGATCACCGGACAAAGCACGTCCCTAAAACAACTAACCCAAGAAGTTAAATATGTGTACAACGTAAAAATTACCTGGGAAAGGCACAGGAACGCCAAACTAATTATCCAGTGTCACAGATGTCAGGCCTGGTCACATGCCACTACGAACTGTAGAATGAACCCAAAGTGCCTAAAATGCGCAGGACCTCACTGGAGCCGTGACTGTACAATAAAAGAAAACACGGAAGAAAATAAAAAACTTTTAAAATGTGCAAACTGTGAAAATAACCACCCGGCAAACTCTACAGAATGCCGAATTTATATCAACAAAATCGAGCAGATAGAAAGGAGAAGAAAAACAAACACGGTCCCTGTAAGAAATCAACAAAAATTCGTGCCAGCACCACTACCTCCAACAAATGCCTGGGCAATGGGAAACCCATTCACTCAAAATGATAGACCCACCCAAGTGTACGCTCATGTACACAGCCAAGCACCAACACAAACAACATCCATATCTACTACTACTAACATAAACAATTTGGTAAGTGAGTTTGACACATTAAACAAATTAATAGATGTAGAAAGAATGCTAAAATATGTAAAAGACCTAAACCATGACCTTATGAAATGCAAAAACGAATTAGAGATATTCATGGTTTTCAACAACTTTTGCACAAAAAATTTTAGCCAATGTCCGCCGTAAAATGTGCGACATGGAATGCTAATGGGCTACGCCAAAACCTTGGTGAACTTAGATCGTTCATCAGAGAACAAAAGGTGGACATTATGATGATAAATGAAACCAAATTATCAGGAGAACATAAAATAAAAATTAGAAATTTTAATATAATTAGGAAAGATAGAACAACACAAGGCGGAGGTGTAGCAATAATAATAAAAAATAGCATTCCGTTTCGCACAATTGAAATCAATGGTTCCGTATCCATAGAATGCGTCGGAATCGAACTATTAAATAATATAAAAATTATTGCAGTGTATAACACTCCCGCTAACAAGTTCCCCATGGAGGATCTAGCAAAATTGTTCAGGATGGGTAACAAAATATTAGTAATAGGTGATCTTAATGCTCGCCATACGGCATGGAAGAATCATGTATCAAACACAAACGGACGAACATTACATAAATTCACTAACGACAATAACATCGTCATCCAACACACAGACAACCCCACACATTTTCCAACTAACGGAATGACACCCACCTTCATCGATCTTGTGATTAATAAAAATGTTAACAACATCACGCACCCAACCTCAATACCAGAGTTATCATCAGACCACAACCCGGTAATATTTAATATTACAAACTTAAATAAAGACAACACCAAACACATTGTCACTTCCTATAAATCAACCGATTGGGCAGAGTTTAGAAAAAAATTAAATTCAACAATAAAAATCAATAATAAAATAAACAATGCCCAAGAAGTTGATCAGGAAATAGATAACTTCACAAAAGGGGTGCAACAAGTCCAAAAAGCTCACAGCCGACGGGTCGTGATAGTTGATAACAGGTATCTCCCTGATGATAACACAAAAAACTTAATCAAATATAAAAATGCGATGAGGAAACTGTACCAAAAAAGATTTATACCAGGCCTCAAAGCAGATATAAACAAAATCACGAAAATGATCAGGAGGAACATTAAAAACAAGATCAATGAACAGTGGGAAAAAACACTAACGGACTTACGACCCGGTGACAGAACAATGTGGCGAATAACGAAGACGTTTAAAAAACCGAGACAACAAATCCCCACAATCACCACGAACGATAATAATTACATGACGGACAAAGACAAAGCTGACATAATAAGTGAAACTTTAGAGGAGATCCAGACTAACGAACAGACTACTCCACTAGAAGAGGACATAAAACGAAGAATACATGAATTCTTTCATACCACACAAACACCACAAAACAACACCAAAATAAAGCTCACAACCCCCCAAGAAATTAAAAACATAATTAAAACCCTCCCAAATAACAAAGCCCCAGGACAAGACGGGATAGACACCAAAATAATCAAAAACTTTACCACCAAAGTTATAGTACAACTTCAGTACATAATAAATGCAATCCTGAGGATAGGATACTTCCCTGAGTCCTGGAGAACGGCAATAGTGATCCCAGTACCGAAACCTAACAAGGATCATAGTAATCCCAAAAATTACAGACCAATAAGCCTCCTGAGCACGCTGTCCAAGATAGCGGAAAAAGTCATTTTGGAAAGAATAAACAAGATAAGTCAGTCCAAAAATATAATAATACACGAACAATTCGGATTCAGAAGTGGTCATGGCACTTGCATGCAAGTTGCCAGAATAGCAAGTGACATAATACAAAATTTTAACAAAAGTAACGTCACGGCCATGGCCCTTCTGGATATTGAGAAAGCCTTTGACACGGTATATATTGATGGACTGATTTACAAACTAATAAATTATGACTTCCCAAGATGGCTAATAGCACTACTGGACAGTTACCTCAGAGGAAGGGGATTCTATGTAAAAATAAACAACAGCACATCGAAACTCCGACACCCAAAAGCAGGTGTGCCACAAGGATCGGTACTTGGGCCCATATTGTTCACCTACTTTATTAATGATATCCCAAAATTTGCCAAAACAAAAACTGCGATATACGCGGATGACACTGCCGTGTACGCCCACTCCTTTAGTGCTCAGGTGGCAACAAAACAACTACAAATACACCTGGATATGATACTAAAGTTTGCCAGGGACTGGAAAATCAAAATAAATAACAGCAAAACTGAACATATAATTTTTAGCAAAAAATTTACAAATGTCAAAATCTACGATCCACTTAAGGTAGACGGCGTAGCCATAGTCCCTGCCAAGCACAAAGTAAAGTACCTAGGTGTGTACCTTGATAGGACATTATCGTTTGTCCCACATATCAACCACCTGATCAGTAGGGGAAATGGGTGTATACGACAACTATACCCACTCCTGAACAAATACAGCAAACTCAGCACCAAAAATAAAAAAATGTTATACACTGCAATAATAAGACCAACTATAACCTACGGAGCCCCTGTGTGGAACAGCGTTTCAGACACGACATATCTAAGACTGCAACGTATACAGAACAAATGCCTCCGACTTACACTAAACAAAGATAGATACGCTAGAATACAAGACATACATAGAGAGACAGACATACCGACAATCAAAGACTATACCAAACATGTAACGCATTCTTTCTACACTAAGTTGATTAAAAACAGCTACTTAACCAAAAATATGGTGAAGTCAAACTCACTAACCAAAAAACACAAACAAATATATACAAAATATTTAAATAATGTATAACAAAATATTTTACAGTAAATAATAAAGATAAAATACCCATTCCTTACAAGAGCCTGTGGCGTCGTGCCAGCGTTCCCGACTGGCACTCCGAAAGCAGGCGTTCAAGTCCCACGCAAGGCATTAAATTTTTTTTTTTCTTTTTAAATCTAATTTTACATGCAAAAACACATAGGCAATGGGCAATATAAGTTTGCCACAGCTATTGCCTAAAACATAAAACAGGTTTTTAAAAAATTTTCCTGTAAAGAGCATATCAACAAAAATTAACTTAACATATACCTGCTCAAACAAATAAATTAAATATCATAAGCATAATTGCGACACAGCAATCTGCATGAAAGAAAAATAAGTTAGGATGAAAGCCTTTTAAGGCTAATAACCTATAATAGTAAATAAAAGTTTTGTAATATATGTTATGTATGTAATGTATTGTATTTTTAAATGTTGATTAATAAACTGTTTTTGAATTTGAATTTGGTTCTCGTCCGATCACCGAAGTTAAGCAACATTGGGCACAGTCAGTACTTGGATGGGTGACCGCTTGGGAACACTGTGTGCGGTTGCCTTTTTATATTAAAAATATAAATTATTTTTCTTCTGTTTTTTTTTTTTACACACCATATATAAATATATGTTATTTATAAATGTAAACCTTTTATATTATTCGTCAACAAATAAATATTATTTTTTGTATAAAATTTTATTGCATTTATAACTCATATCATGGTTACTTTAAAGCGAGAAGTTTTTTTAATATTTCAAATGAATATAAAATAATATAAATTTTATGAAATTTATTTATTTTTAGAAATAGCAATCGCTTATAATTATAACAAAATTTTAATAATGTTTAATTTTATTTCAATAATTTATATATATATTTTTTAATAAAAATAATATACTCTTATTTAATAATATATGTTGGTCCTATATATAGGACCGAAAATATTTCTTATTTGTTTTTTTTTTTTTTAAATTGTCATTTAAAACGCTTATGCACGTTCTCCACGAATACGTCTTGCCAATTGTATATCCTTAGGCATAATTGTAACACGCTTTGCATGAATTGCGCATAAATTGGTATCTTCAAATAAACCTACTAAATAGGCTTCACTAGCTTCTTGTAATGCCATAACAGCTGAACTTTGGAAACGTAAATCGGTTTTAAAATCTTGTGCAATTTCACGTACTAAACGTTGGAATGGTAATTTACGAATTAACAATTCAGTACTTTTTTGATAACGACGAATTTCTCGTAAAGCTACTGTACCAGGACGATATCTGTGTGGTTTTTTTACTCCACCAGTTGCTGGTGCACTTTTACGTGCAGCTTTCGTTGCTAATTGTTTTCTTGGTGCTTTACCACCAGTTGATTTACGTGCAGTTTGCTTGGTTCTAGCCATTTTCAAATAATAATGTTTTTACAAAAAAACACACAATTTTAAAAATTATATTCGACAATTTGATACTACAAAGTCAAATGTTTAAATGCGAAATAAATGTGTTGTATTTATATTTATATGAAATTTCAAAATTTTTGTTGTTATATCCTATTGGATAGCTATCAGAGTATGGACTAATCAAATTGTATAGGCGTGGCTTAAAAAATCTTTAATGCTTTATATAAAAAGGCACAATTGTACCGGCGCTCACATACATTACAATACTTGTGAGGTTAACACACGTGTTATCCGTTCGTTAAAATATTGTAAATAATTTTTTATTAAAATGACTGGCAGAGGAAAAGGTGGAAAGGGTCTTGGAAAAGGGGGTGCAAAACGTCATAGAAAAGTTTTGCGTGATAATATCCAAGGTATTACAAAACCTGCAATTCGTCGTTTAGCACGACGAGGTGGAGTAAAACGTATCTCTGGTTTAATTTATGAAGAAACACGTGGTGTACTTAAAGTATTCCTTGAAAATGTTATTCGGGATGCTGTTACATATACTGAACACGCAAAACGTAAAACAGTTACAGCTATGGATGTTGTATATGCATTAAAACGACAAGGTCGTACTTTGTATGGTTTTGGAGGTTAAGAAAATATAATAATTTACTTAAAATATTTAGTAAATTTATTAAAGAATATTTAATACATCCGATAAATTTAAACAGGCTTTCCTTTTTGGGAAGCCACTAATTTTATTTATATAAGAGTAAATAAATTTGTTAATAAATATAACATATTATATAATTTGTTTACAACAAATTATTTTGTTTATAACATACATTACCAAATATTTTTTTTTTTTTTTTTTTTTTGTAATATATCTGCAATAATAAATTATAATTTGTATATTATCTATTTTATTTTACAATAACTTATTGAATTTTTGAAAAAATTTTATTATAAATTAATATACTATTATATTTTTTATATATACAAGTTAAGAGTAACAAGTATCGATAGGAGATTATCGAATTTATAACTAATAAAACATTTCGCCTTAATCAAAGAAAATAAATATTTTGCTATACCATTTGTTATACTTTCAATAAATAATTTATTATTAAATTTTTATTATTTCATTTATTTTTTAAAATTATTAAAAATATTTTTCTAATAATTATAAGCGTACATAAACAAGTAGTAAATGTAAAATGAAAATAATAAAGGTAATGTAATGCATTTGCATTACACTGATTTACGATATATATTCCGATATCCTTTATTATATTTAAAATTAATAATATTGATATACTAATAATAGATATATTCAAGCTATTAATATATAAAATTTTATATTAAATATGATATTAATAATTGTTTATTTTATTTTTTTGTATATATAAAAATAATTTACTCTTATTTAAAAAATTTGATGGCTCTCTTAAAAAGAGAGCCGTTTTTATATGTTGATGTATTTTTATGTTATCAATTAAATAATATTTTCGATTTATTTATTTTGAACTTGTATATTTTGTAACAGCTTTAGTACCTTCACTAACAGCGTGCTTTGCCAATTCACCAGGTAATAATAATCGAACTGCGGTTTGAATTTCCCGACTTGTGATTGTTGAACGTTTATTATAATGTGCTAAACGTGATGCTTCAGCAGCAATACGTTCAAAAATATCATTAACAAAACTGTTCATGATACTCATAGCTTTACTAGAGATACCAGTATCAGGATGCACTTGTTTTAATACTTTGTAAATGTAAATTGCATATGATTCCTTGCGCTTCCTCTTCTTTTTCTTATCACTCTTTGATATATTTTTTTGAGCTTTGCCAGCTTTTTTTGCTGCTTTTCCACTTGTTTTTGGTGGCATTGTTACAAACAATTAATATACACAGATAGTTACAGAACACCAGTCAGTATATGTATGAGCGTGTCGTGTATACAACTAGCGTATTATATACGCGAAGATGGATATAACAATAAAAATGAATACTACTCTCTGATTGGCTGAAAATAATACTATAAGGTGATTGGTTTATTTTTAAAGTTTTATATTTTATAAATATTATAAATTAAAATACCCAAATAACATTTTAAACATTTATGTTACAATCCCCGTAACGTACACATCTGTGTGATTATATTTACAAAAAAAAATATTAATTAAATAAATTTATTCGCTATGTCTGGACGAGGTAAAGGTGGTAAAGTAAAGGGAAAGGCAAAGTCAAGATCAAGCCGAGCAGGATTACAATTTCCTGTTGGAAGAATTCACAGATTATTACGAAAAGGAAATTATGCTGAACGAGTAGGTGCTGGTGCCCCAGTATATTTGGCTGCTGTTATGGAATATTTGGCTGCAGAAGTTCTCGAGTTAGCTGGTAATGCTGCCCGTGATAACAAAAAAACACGTATCATTCCACGTCATTTACAATTGGCAATTCGTAATGATGAAGAATTAAATAAATTATTATCTGGTGTAACAATTGCTCAAGGTGGTGTATTACCAAACATTCAAGCAGTGTTATTACCAAAGAAAACTGAAAAGAAAGCATAAATTAAAAACATTGCATTAATTTTTATAATAATAATACATCGATCATAGGCCTTTTAATAAAAGGCCACAAATTTATTTAAAATAAGAGTAAAAATTATTTTTATAAATAATATATTATAATATTTTTTTAAAGAATCAATTTAAATAATTATAAATTAATGATTCTTTTTTTTTTTTTTTTTTTTTTATATGTTATTATGGAAATAATTCATCATATTATGATGACATTTAGGTAACATATTATAAGAATATTCATAAAATATTATCAAAATAATATTGTATTATGATGATATTTAGACAAAATATTATAAGAATATACACAAAATATTATCAAAATAATATCATTAGATAACAAAACTGTTCATGATACTCATACCTTTACTAGAGATAAAAGTATCAGGATGCACTTGTATTAATACATATTATCACAACATCACAAAATATTTTTTAAAAGGAAAAATTTTTTTAAAATTATTATAAAATTTGATTGAATTAAATTTCAATTTATTTTTTTAATAATTAAAGAAAAAAAAGAAAAAAAAAGCATATAAACTTTCTATTGAAAATGTTATTTTAAACTAGATGGCCAAGTGAACTTCGTTACACAAACAATATATGACGTATTCGTTATTTAAATAATCAGTATCCTTTGATATTATATCAATACGTTACTCTCTTCTTTTGATACATATTAATAAAATTTCAATTTATAAGATTTTATGTCAATTATATAAATAATATTATAAATTTTCTAAATACATAAGTTAATTAACAAAAAATTTGAATAACAAGATAAATTTATATATGATGTTTTAATACTCGATACTATAATATATCGCATCCGTTACCAATTATTCGGTATCCTTTGATTTATACACAGAATGAACTAAAAATATATATCAAATTTATTTTATTTATTTATATATTTAATATTATTATTATTATTTTATATTACAAAGTTTCTTAACGAAGCTTACAATGATTTCTCATATCGTACTTAACAAAATTATTTAGATCATATAAAATTTAAATTGTTAAAAAATTTGTATATTTATTATTATTATTTATTTTTATTAAAATTACATAACATAAAATTAATAATATTTTAATAATTATATAAATTAATTCTTATTTAAAATAATCTTATATTAATCTCAACAAATACTCTAATAATATATTTTGTCATAAATTTTTTTATATTTAAAATAAATATTATAATATATAAATACTTATATCAGTATAAAATTTCTTTATATAATTATGAAAAAATTAATTTAATAGTTAATTATTGATATTAATGCATAAATAAAAGTATTTTCTAATGAAATATATTTTGTCAATGTTCGATTAACACATTTCATAATAATACGTTTTCATTATTGACAAAAAAAGTTTTTCTAAAAATGAAATCTTATACTATAATATATATATTTATATATTAAATTTTTTAATTATTTATATACTAATAATTTATAATAAATCGATATTAAATAAAAAATAAAAATATATACTTTTTAAGTTTACCTTAAAAATATTATTGTTTTGTATGATTGAAATAATTAATATTAAACTATGTTTATTAATAATTGTTAATAAAAAAATTAAATATATTTTAATTTATAAAATAAATATTATTATTAAATTTATAATTTATTATTTTATATATTATAGAAATTGAAAAAATAAATCATGTTTACTACGACAGTAAATTAGAAATACTATTTAATTTTTATGTGTTTTCTACATGGTACTTTGACTTACATAGGGACTTATATTATTGTGAATAATGATATAATTGAAAACCTTTATTTTTTATTTGATAGAATTATTATATTTTATCATTTAAATATTTATAATAAATACATTATTTTTATAAAGTAAAAAATATGGCCGAAGAAAATTCTACAGCTGTTGCAGCAACTGCGGTTACTGCTGCTTCTACAACACCAACAAAAAAAGCAACAGCTTCTGGTGCTAAACGTACAAAACAACATTCAAAACCAACACATCCACGTACATCAGAAATGGTTGTTAACGCAATTAAAAATTTAAAAGAACGTGGTGGTTCATCATTACAAGCAATTAAAAAATATTTAGCTGCAAATTATAAAGTGGATTCTGATAAAATTTCACCATTTATTAAAAAATATTTAAAAGCTGCTGTAACTGAGGGAGCCTTGGTACAAACTAAAGGTAAAGGTGCATCTGGTTCATTCAAATTGGCTGCTTCCGCTTCATCTAATTCTTCAGCTAAATCAAAAGTTTCCAAAAAAGAAAGTGGAGCAAAAGGTTCAGCAAAGAGTGCTAAAAGTAAACGGGCACCAAAAGAAAAGAAAGCCACAACTACATCATTGGCAGCCAAAAAGCCTAAAGCAAAAAAAGCGACTCCATCATCATCAACTGCTGCTAAAAAAGTTACTGCAAAATCATCAGCGGCATCAAAAAAAGCACCAGTTAAAGCAAAACCAGCAAAAAGTACAAAATCCGCTGCCAAAAGTAGCCCTGCTCGTAAACCGAAAGCACCAAAAGCTAAGAAAGCTTCTGTTGCCAAATCATCTCCTACAAAAATTAAAAAAGCAGCACCAAAAAAGAAATGATCTGTTACTTTAATAATATATTGAAATATTTCATTATTTTTGCTAAAAAATGAAAATAACATAGGCCTTAATACAGGCCACAAATTAATATTTGATAAGAGTAAATTATTTTTTGTATAAATATTTTATAAAATAATAGTTTAGAAACATTTGCCACAGTCAGTACCACGGATGGGTGGCCACTTGAGAATACTGTGTGCGGTTGCATTTTTATTTAAAATATATGGTATAATAAATAAGAATATATTTAAATTGATTACTTCATTGAAAATTTTAATAATATACTTTAATATTAATGATATTTATGAAAAATATATATTTGTAAAAATTTTCATTTATTACTGGCAACAGCCATACCACGTTGAAAACACCGGTTCTCGTCCCCACTCCTTTAACGCTCAGGTGGCAACAAAACAACTACAAATACACCTGGATATGATACTGAAGTTTGCCAGGGACTGGAAAATCAAAATAAATAACAACAAAACTGAACATATAATTTTTAGCAAAAATTTACAAATATCAAAATCTACGATCCACTTAAGGTAGACGGCGTAGCCATAGTCCCTGCCAAGCACAAAGTAAAGTACCTAGGTGTGTACCTTGACAAAACATTATCGTTTGTCCCACATATCAACCACCTGATCAGTAGGGGAAATGGGTGCATACGACAACTATACCCACTCCTGAACAAATACAGCAAACTCAGCACCAAAAATAAAAAAATGTTATACACTGCAATAATAAGACCAACTATAACCTACGGAGCCCCTGTGTGGAACAGCGTTTCAGACACGACATATCTAAGACTGCAACGTATACAGAACAAATGCCTCCGACTTACACTAAACAAAGATAGATACGCTAGAATACAAGACATACATAGAGAGACAGACATACCGACAATCAAAGACTATACCAAACATGTAACGCATTCTTTCTACACTAAGTTGATTAAAAACAGCTACTTAACCAAAAATATGGTGAAGTCAAACTCACTAACCAAAAAACACAAACAAATATATACAAAATATTTAAATAATGTATAACAAAATATTTTACAGTAAATAATAAAGATAAAATACCCATTCCTTACAAGAGCCTGTGGCGTCGTGCCAGCGTTCCCGACTGGCACTCCGAAAGCAGGCGTTCAAGTCCCACGCAAGGCATTAAATTTTTTCTTTTTTTCTTTTCTTTTTAAATCTAATTTTACATGCAAAAACACATAGGCAATGGGCAATATAAGTTTGCCACAGCTATTGCCTAAAACATAAAACAGGTTTTTAAAAATTTTCCTGTAAAGAGCATATCAACAAAAATTAACTTAACATATACCTGCTCAAACAAATAAATTAAATATCATAAGCATAATTGCGACACAGCAATCTGCATGAAAGAAAAATAAGTTAGGATGAAAGCCTTTTAAGGCTAATAACCTATAATAGTAAATAAAAGTTTTGTAATATATGTTATGTATGTAATGTATTGTATTTTTAAATGTTGATTAATAAACTGTTTTTGAATTTGAATTTGGTTCTCGTCCGATCACCGAAGTTAAGCAACATTGGGCACAGTCAGTACTTGGATGGGTGACCGCTTGGGAACACTGTGTGCGGTTGCCTTTTTATATTAAAAATATAAATTATTTTTCTTCTGTTTTTTTTTTTTACACACCATATATAAATATATGTTATTTATAAATGTAAACCTTTTATATTATTCGTCAACAAATAAATATTATTTTTTGTATAAAATTTTATTGCATTTATAACTCATATCATGGTTACTTTAAAGCGAGAAGTTTTTTTAATATTTCAAATGAATATAAAATAATATAAATTTTATGAAATTTATTTATTTTTAGAAATAGCAATCGCTTATAATTATAACAAAATTTTAATAATGTTTAATTTTATTTCAATAATTTATATATATATTTTTTAATAAAAATAATATACTCTTATTTAATAATATATGTTGGTCCTATATATAGGACCGAAAATATTTCTTATTTGTTTTTTTTTTTTTTAAATTGTCATTTAAAACGCTTATGCACGTTCTCCACGAATACGTCTTGCCAATTGTATATCCTTAGGCATAATTGTAACACGCTTTGCATGAATTGCGCATAAATTGGTATCTTCAAATAAACCTACTAAATAGGCTTCACTAGCTTCTTGTAATGCCATAACAGCTGAACTTTGGAAACGTAAATCGGTTTTAAAATCTTGTGCAATTTCACGTACTAAACGTTGGAATGGTAATTTACGAATTAACAATTCAGTACTTTTTTGATAACGACGAATTTCTCGTAAAGCTACTGTACCAGGACGATATCTGTGTGGTTTTTTTACTCCACCAGTTGCTGGTGCACTTTTACGTGCAGCTTTCGTTGCTAATTGTTTTCTTGGTGCTTTACCACCAGTTGATTTACGTGCAGTTTGCTTGGTTCTAGCCATTTTCAAATAATAATGTTTTTACAAAAAAACACACAATTTTAAAAATTATATTCGACAATTTGATACTACAAAGTCAAATGTTTAAATGCGAAATAAATGTGTTGTATTTATATTTATATGAAATTTCAAAATTTTTGTTGTTATATCCTATTGGATAGCTATCAGAGTATGGACTAATCAAATTGTATAGGCGTGGCTTAAAAAATCTTTAATGCTTTATATAAAAAGGCACAATTGTACCGGCGCTCACATACATTACAATACTTGTGAGGTTAACACACGTGTTATCCGTTCGTTAAAATATTGTAAATAATTTTTTATTAAAATGACTGGCAGAGGAAAAGGTGGAAAGGGTCTTGGAAAAGGGGGTGCAAAACGTCATAGAAAAGTTTTGCGTGATAATATCCAAGGTATTACAAAACCTGCAATTCGTCGTTTAGCACGACGAGGTGGAGTAAAACGTATCTCTGGTTTAATTTATGAAGAAACACGTGGTGTACTTAAAGTATTCCTTGAAAATGTTATTCGGGATGCTGTTACATATACTGAACACGCAAAACGTAAAACAGTTACAGCTATGGATGTTGTATATGCATTAAAACGACAAGGTCGTACTTTGTATGGTTTTGGAGGTTAAGAAAATATAATAATTTACTTAAAATATTTAGTAAATTTATTAAAGAATATTTAATACATCCGATAAATTTAAACAGGCTTTCCTTTTTGGGAAGCCACTAATTTTATTTATATAAGAGTAAATAAATTTGTTAATAAATATAACATATTATATAATTTGTTTACAACAAATTATTTTGTTTATAACATACATTACCAAATATTTTTTTTTTTTTTTTTTTTTTGTAATATATCTGCAATAATAAATTATAATTTGTATATTATCTATTTTATTTTACAATAACTTATTGAATTTTTGAAAAAATTTTATTATAAATTAATATACTATTATATTTTTTATATATACAAGTTAAGAGTAACAAGTATCGATAGGAGATTATCGAATTTATAACTAATAAAACATTTCGCCTTAATCAAAGAAAATAAATATTTTGCTATACCATTTGTTATACTTTCAATAAATAATTTATTATTAAATTTTTATTATTTCATTTATTTTTTAAAATTATTAAAAATATTTTTCTAATAATTATAAGCGTACATAAACAAGTAGTAAATGTAAAATGAAAATAATAAAGGTAATGTAATGCATTTGCATTACACTGATTTACGATATATATTCCGATATCCTTTATTATATTTAAAATTAATAATATTGATATACTAATAATAGATATATTCAAGCTATTAATATATAAAATTTTATATTAAATATGATATTAATAATTGTTTATTTTATTTTTTTGTATATATAAAAATAATTTACTCTTATTTAAAAAATTTGATGGCTCTCTTAAAAAGAGAGCCGTTTTTATATGTTGATGTATTTTTATGTTATCAATTAAATAATATTTTCGATTTATTTATTTTGAACTTGTATATTTTGTAACAGCTTTAGTACCTTCACTAACAGCGTGCTTTGCCAATTCACCAGGTAATAATAATCGAACTGCGGTTTGAATTTCCCGACTTGTGATTGTTGAACGTTTATTATAATGTGCTAAACGTGATGCTTCAGCAGCAATACGTTCAAAAATATCATTAACAAAACTGTTCATGATACTCATAGCTTTACTAGAGATACCAGTATCAGGATGCACTTGTTTTAATACTTTGTAAATGTAAATTGCATATGATTCCTTGCGCTTCCTCTTCTTTTTCTTATCACTCTTTGATATATTTTTTTGAGCTTTGCCAGCTTTTTTTGCTGCTTTTCCACTTGTTTTTGGTGGCATTGTTACAAACAATTAATATACACAGATAGTTACAGAACACCAGTCAGTATATGTATGAGCGTGTCGTGTATACAACTAGCGTATTATATACGCGAAGATGGATATAACAATAAAAATGAATACTACTCTCTGATTGGCTGAAAATAATACTATAAGGTGATTGGTTTATTTTTAAAGTTTTATATTTTATAAATATTATAAATTAAAATACCCAAATAACATTTTAAACATTTATGTTACAATCCCCGTAACGTACACATCTGTGTGATTATATTTACAAAAAAAAATATTAATTAAATAAATTTATTCGCTATGTCTGGACGAGGTAAAGGTGGTAAAGTAAAGGGAAAGGCAAAGTCAAGATCAAGCCGAGCAGGATTACAATTTCCTGTTGGAAGAATTCACAGATTATTACGAAAAGGAAATTATGCTGAACGAGTAGGTGCTGGTGCCCCAGTATATTTGGCTGCTGTTATGGAATATTTGGCTGCAGAAGTTCTCGAGTTAGCTGGTAATGCTGCCCGTGATAACAAAAAAACACGTATCATTCCACGTCATTTACAATTGGCAATTCGTAATGATGAAGAATTAAATAAATTATTATCTGGTGTAACAATTGCTCAAGGTGGTGTATTACCAAACATTCAAGCAGTGTTATTACCAAAGAAAACTGAAAAGAAAGCATAAATTAAAAACATTGCATTAATTTTTATAATAATAATACATCGATCATAGGCCTTTTAATAAAAGGCCACAAATTTATTTAAAATAAGAGTAAAAATTATTTTTATAAATAATATATTATAATATTTTTTTAAAGAATCAATTTAAATAATTATAAATTAATGATTCTTTTTTTTTTTTTTTTTTTTTTATATGTTATTATGGAAATAATTCATCATATTATGATGACATTTAGGTAACATATTATAAGAATATTCATAAAATATTATCAAAATAATATTGTATTATGATGATATTTAGACAAAATATTATAAGAATATACACAAAATATTATCAAAATAATATCATTAGATAACAAAACTGTTCATGATACTCATACCTTTACTAGAGATAAAAGTATCAGGATGCACTTGTATTAATACATATTATCACAACATCACAAAATATTTTTTAAAAGGAAAAATTTTTTTAAAATTATTATAAAATTTGATTGAATTAAATTTCAATTTATTTTTTTAATAATTAAAGAAAAAAAAGAAAAAAAAAGCATATAAACTTTCTATTGAAAATGTTATTTTAAACTAGATGGCCAAGTGAACTTCGTTACACAAACAATATATGACGTATTCGTTATTTAAATAATCAGTATCCTTTGATATTATATCAATACGTTACTCTCTTCTTTTGATACATATTAATAAAATTTCAATTTATAAGATTTTATGTCAATTATATAAATAATATTATAAATTTTCTAAATACATAAGTTAATTAACAAAAAATTTGAATAACAAGATAAATTTATATATGATGTTTTAATACTCGATACTATAATATATCGCATCCGTTACCAATTATTCGGTATCCTTTGATTTATACACAGAATGAACTAAAAATATATATCAAATTTATTTTATTTATTTATATATTTAATATTATTATTATTATTTTATATTACAAAGTTTCTTAACGAAGCTTACAATGATTTCTCATATCGTACTTAACAAAATTATTTAGATCATATAAAATTTAAATTGTTAAAAAATTTGTATATTTATTATTATTATTTATTTTTATTAAAATTACATAACATAAAATTAATAATATTTTAATAATTATATAAATTAATTCTTATTTAAAATAATCTTATATTAATCTCAACAAATACTCTAATAATATATTTTGTCATAAATTTTCTTATATTTAAAATAAATATTATAATATATAAATACTTATATCAGTATAAAATTTCTTTATATAATTATGAAAAAATTAATTTAATAGTTAATTATTGATATTAAGGCATAAATAAAAGTATTTTCTAATGAAATATATTTTGTCAATGTTCGATTAACACATTTCATAATAATACGTTTTCATTATTGACAAAAAAAGTTTTTCTAAAAATGAAATCTTATACTATAATATATATATTTATATATTAAATTTTTTAATTATTTATATACTAATAATTTATAATAAATCGATATTAAATAAAAAATAAAAATATATACTTTTTAAGTTTACCTTAAAAATATTATTGTTTTGTATGATTGAAATAATTAATATTAAACTATGTTTATTAATAATTGTTAATAAAAAAATTAAATATATTTTAATTTATAAAATAAATATTATTATTAAATTTATAATTTATTATTTTATATATTATAGAAATTGAAAAAATAAATCATGTTTACTACGACAGTAAATTAGAAATACTATTTAATTTTTATGTGTTTTCTACATGGTACTTTGACTTACATAGGGACTTATATTATTGTGAATAATGATATAATTGAAAACCTTTATTTTTTATTTGATAGAATTATTATATTTTATCATTTAAATATTTATAATAAATACATTATTTTTATAAAGTAAAAAATATGGCCGAAGAAAATTCTACAGCTGTTGCAGCAACTGCGGTTACTGCTGCTTCTACAACACCAACAAAAAAAGCAACAGCTTCTGGTGCTAAACGTACAAAACAACATTCAAAACCAACACATCCACGTACATCAGAAATGGTTGTTAACGCAATTAAAAATTTAAAAGAACGTGGTGGTTCATCATTACAAGCAATTAAAAAATATTTAGCTGCAAATTATAAAGTGGATTCTGATAAAATTTCACCATTTATTAAAAAATATTTAAAAGCTGCTGTAACTGAGGGAGCCTTGGTACAAACTAAAGGTAAAGGTGCATCTGGTTCATTCAAATTGGCTGCTTCCGCTTCATCTAATTCTTCAGCTAAATCAAAAGTTTCCAAAAAAGAAAGTGGAGCAAAAGGTTCAGCAAAGAGTGCTAAAAGTAAACGGGCACCAAAAGAAAAGAAAGCCACAACTACATCATTGGCAGCCAAAAAGCCTAAAGCAAAAAAAGCGACTCCATCATCATCAACTGCTGCTAAAAAAGTTACTGCAAAATCATCAGCGGCATCAAAAAAAGCACCAGTTAAAGCAAAACCAGCAAAAAGTACAAAATCCGCTGCCAAAAGTAGCCCTGCTCGTAAACCGAAAGCACCAAAAGCTAAGAAAGCTTCTGTTGCCAAATCATCTCCTACAAAAATTAAAAAAGCAGCACCAAAAAAGAAATGATCTGTTACTTTAATAATATATTGAAATATTTCATTATTTTTGCTAAAAAATGAAAATAACATAGGCCTTAATACAGGCCACAAATTAATATTTGATAAGAGTAAATTATTTTTTGTATAAATATTTTATAAAATAATAGTTTAGAAACATTTGCCACAGTCAGTACCACGGATGGGTGGCCACTTGAGAATACTGTGTGCGGTTGCATTTTTATTTAAAATATATGGTATAATAAATAAGTATATATTTAAATTGATTACTTCATTGAAAATTTTAATAATATACTTTAATATTAATGATATTTATGAAAAATATATATTTGTAAAAATTTTCATTTATTACTGGCAACAGCCATACCACGTTGAAAACACCGGTTCTCGTCCACAACTACAAATACACCTGGATATGATACTGAAGTTTGCCAGGGACTGGAAAATCAAAATAAATAACAACAAAACTGAACATATAATTTTTAGCAAAAAATTTACAAATATCAAAATCTACGATCCACTTAAGGTAGACGGCGTAGCCATAGTCCCTGCCAAGCACAAAGTAAAGTACCTAGGTGTGTACCTTGACAAAACATTATCGTTTGTCCCACATATCAACCACCTGATCAGTAAAGGAAATGGGTGTATACGACAACTTTACCCACTCCTGAACAAATACAGCAAACTCAGCACCAAAAATAAAAAAATGTTATACACTGCAATAATAAGACCAACTATAACCTACGGAGCCCCTGTGTGGAACAGCGTTTCAGACACGACATATCTAAGACTGCAACGTATACAGAACAAATGCCTCCGACTTACACTAAACAAAGATAGATACGCTAGAATACAAGACATACATAGAGAGACAGACATACCGACAATCAAAGACTATACCAAACATGTAACGCATTCTTTCTACACTAAGTTGATTAAAAACAGCTACTTAACCAAAAATATGGTGAAGTCAAACTCACTAACCAAAAAACACAAACAAATATATACAAAATATTTAAATAATGTATAACAAAATATTTTACAGTATATAATAAAGATAAAATACCCATTCCTTATAAGAGCCTGTAGCGTCGTGCCAGCGTTCCCGACTGGCACTCCGAAAGCAGGCGTTCAAGTCCCACTCAAAGCATTAAATTTTTTTTTCCTTTTTAAATCTAATTTTACATGCAAAAACACATAGGCAATGGGCCATATAAGTTAGCCACAGCTATTGCCTAAAACATAAAACAGGTTTTTTTTTTAAAATTTTCCTGTAAAGAGCATATCAACAAAAATTAATTTAACATATACCTGCTCAAACAAATAAATTAAATATCCTAAGCATAATTGCGACACAGCAATCTGCATGAAAGAAAAAATAAGTTAGGATGAAAGCCTTTTAAGGCTAATAACCTATAATAGAAAATAAAAGTTTTGTAATATATGTTATGTATGTAATGTATTGTATTTTTAAATGTTGATTAATAAACTGTTTTTGAATTTTGAATTTTGGTTCTCGTCCGATCACCGAAGTTAAGCAACATTGGGCACAGTCAGTACTTGGATGGGTGACCGCTTGGGAACACTGTGTGCGGTTGCCTTTTTATATTAAAAATATAAATTATTTTTCTTCTGTTTTTTTTTTTTACACACCATATATAAATATATGTTATTTATAAATGTAAACCTTTTATATTATTCGTCAACAAATAAATATTATTTTTTGTATAAAATTTTATTGCATTTATAACTCATATCATGGTTACTTTAAAGCGAGAAGTTTTTTTAATATTTCAAATGAATATAAAATAATATAAATTTTATGAAATTTATTTATTTTTAGAAATAGCAATCGCTTATAATTATAACAAAATTTTAATAATGTTTAATTTTATTTCAATAATTTATATATATATTTTTTAATAAAAATAATATACTCTTATTTAATAATATATGTTGGTCCTATATATAGGACCGAAAATATTTCTTATTTGTTTTTTTTTTTTTTAAATTGTCATTTAAAACGCTTATGCACGTTCTCCACGAATACGTCTTGCCAATTGTATATCCTTAGGCATAATTGTAACACGCTTTGCATGAATTGCGCATAAATTGGTATCTTCAAATAAACCTACTAAATAGGCTTCACTAGCTTCTTGTAATGCCATAACAGCTGAACTTTGGAAACGTAAATCGGTTTTAAAATCTTGTGCAATTTCACGTACTAAACGTTGGAATGGTAATTTACGAATTAACAATTCAGTACTTTTTTGATAACGACGAATTTCTCGTAAAGCTACTGTACCAGGACGATATCTGTGTGGTTTTTTTACTCCACCAGTTGCTGGTGCACTTTTACGTGCAGCTTTCGTTGCTAATTGTTTTCTTGGTGCTTTACCACCAGTTGATTTACGTGCAGTTTGCTTGGTTCTAGCCATTTTCAAATAATAATGTTTTTACAAAAAAACACACAATTTTAAAAATTATATTCGACAATTTGATACTACAAAGTCAAATGTTTAAATGCGAAATAAATGTGTTGTATTTATATTTATATGAAATTTCAAAATTTTTGTTGTTATATCCTATTGGATAGCTATCAGAGTATGGACTAATCAAATTGTATAGGCGTGGCTTAAAAAATCTTTAATGCTTTATATAAAAAGGCACAATTGTACCGGCGCTCACATACATTACAATACTTGTGAGGTTAACACACGTGTTATCCGTTCGTTAAAATATTGTAAATAATTTTTTATTAAAATGACTGGCAGAGGAAAAGGTGGAAAGGGTCTTGGAAAAGGGGGTGCAAAACGTCATAGAAAAGTTTTGCGTGATAATATCCAAGGTATTACAAAACCTGCAATTCGTCGTTTAGCACGACGAGGTGGAGTAAAACGTATCTCTGGTTTAATTTATGAAGAAACACGTGGTGTACTTAAAGTATTCCTTGAAAATGTTATTCGGGATGCTGTTACATATACTGAACACGCAAAACGTAAAACAGTTACCGCTATGGATGTTGTATATGCATTAAAACGACAAGGTCGTACTTTGTATGGTTTTGGAGGTTAAGAAAATATAATAATTTACTTAAAATATTTAGTAAATTTATTAAAGAATATTTAATACATCCGATAAATTTAAACAGGCTTTCCTTTTTGGGAAGCCACTAATTTTATTTATATAAGAGTAAATAAATTTGTTAATAAATATAACATATTATATAATTTGTTTACAACAAATTATTTTGTTTATAACATACATTACCAAATATTTTTTTTTTTTTTTTTTTTTTGTAATATATCTGCAATAATAAATTATAATTTGTATATTATCTATTTTATTTTACAATAACTTATTGAATTTTTGAAAAAATTTTATTATAAATTAATATACTATTATATTTTTTATATATACAAGTTAAGAGTAACAAGTATCGATAGGAGATTATCGAATTTATAACTAATAAAACATTTCGCCTTAATCAAAGAAAATAAATATTTTGCTATACCATTTGTTATACTTTCAATAAATAATTTATTATTAAATTTTTATTATTTCATTTATTTTTTAAAATTATTAAAAATATTTTTCTAATAATTATAAGCGTACATAAACAAGTAGTAAATGTAAAATGAAAATAATAAAGGTAATGTAATGCATTTGCATTACACTGATTTACGATATATATTCCGATATCCTTTATTATATTTAAAATTAATAATATTGATATACTAATAATAGATATATTCAAGCTATTAATATATAAAATTTTATATTAAATATGATATTAATAATTGTTTATTTTATTTTTTTGTATATATAAAAATAATTTACTCTTATTTAAAAAATTTGATGGCTCTCTTAAAAAGAGAGCCGTTTTTATATGTTGATGTATTTTTATGTTATCAATTAAATAATATTTTCGATTTATTTATTTTGAACTTGTATATTTTGTAACAGCTTTAGTACCTTCACTAACAGCGTGCTTTGCCAATTCACCGGGTAATAATAATCGAACTGCGGTTTGAATTTCCCGACTTGTGATTGTTGAACGTTTATTATAATGTGCTAAACGTGATGCTTCAGCAGCAATACGTTCAAAAATATCATTAACAAAACTGTTCATGATACTCATAGCTTTACTAGAGATACCAGTATCAGGATGCACTTGTTTTAATACTTTGTAAATGTAAATTGCATATGATTCCTTGCGCTTCCTCTTCTTTTTCTTATCACTCTTTGATATATTTTTTTGAGCTTTGCCAGCTTTTTTTGCTGCTTTTCCACTTGTTTTTGGTGGCATTGTTACAAACAATTAATATACACAGATAGTTACAGAACACCAGTCAGTATATGTATGAGCGTGTCGTGTATACAACTAGCGTATTATATACGCGAAGATGGATATAACAATAAAAATGAATACTACTCTCTGATTGGCTGAAAATAATACTATAAGGTGATTGGTTTATTTTTAAAGTTTTATATTTTATAAATATTATAAATTAAAATACCCAAATAACATTTTAAACATTTATGTTACAATCCCCGTAACGTACACATCTGTGTGATTATATTTACAAAAAAAAATATTAATTAAATAAATTTATTCGCTATGTCTGGACGAGGTAAAGGTGGTAAAGTAAAGGGAAAGGCAAAGTCAAGATCAAGCCGAGCAGGATTACAATTTCCTGTTGGAAGAATTCACAGATTATTACGAAAAGGAAATTATGCTGAACGAGTAGGTGCTGGTGCCCCAGTATATTTGGCTGCTGTTATGGAATATTTGGCTGCAGAAGTTCTCGAGTTAGCTGGTAATGCTGCCCGTGATAACAAAAAAACACGTATCATTCCACGTCATTTACAATTGGCAATTCGTAATGATGAAGAATTAAATAAATTATTATCTGGTGTAACAATTGCTCAAGGTGGTGTATTACCAAACATTCAAGCAGTGTTATTACCAAAGAAAACTGAAAAGAAAGCATAAATTAAAAACATTGCATTAATTTTTATAATAATAATACATCGATCATAGGCCTTTTAATAAAAGGCCACAAATTTATTTAAAATAAGAGTAAAAATTATTTTTATAAATAATATATTATAATATTTTTTTAAAGAATCAATTTAAATAATTATAAATTAATGATTCTTTTTTTTTTTTTTTTTTTTTTATATGTTATTATGGAAATAATTCATCATATTATGATGACATTTAGGTAACATATTATAAGAATATTCATAAAATATTATCAAAATAATATTGTATTATGATGATATTTAGACAAAATATTATAAGAATATACACAAAATATTATCAAAATAATATCATTAGATAACAAAACTGTTCATGATACTCATACCTTTACTAGAGATAAAAGTATCAGGATGCACTTGTATTAATACATATTATCACAACATCACAAAATATTTTTTAAAAGGAAAAATTTTTTTAAAATTATTATAAAATTTGATTGAATTAAATTTCAATTTATTTTTTTAATAATTAAAGAAAAAAAAGAAAAAAAAAGCATATAAACTTTCTATTGAAAATGTTATTTTAAACTAGATGGCCAAGTGAACTTCGTTACACAAACAATATATGACGTATTCGTTATTTAAATAATCAGTATCCTTTGATATTATATCAATACGTTACTCTCTTCTTTTGATACATATTAATAAAATTTCAATTTATAAGATTTTATGTCAATTATATAAATAATATTATAAATTTTCTAAATACATAAGTTAATTAACAAAAAATTTGAATAACAAGATAAATTTATATATGATGTTTTAATACTCGATACTATAATATATCGCATCCGTTACCAATTATTCGGTATCCTTTGATTTATACACAGAATGAACTAAAAATATATATCAAATTTATTTTATTTATTTATATATTTAATATTATTATTATTATTTTATATTACAAAGTTTCTTAACGAAGCTTACAATGATTTCTCATATCGTACTTAACAAAATTATTTAGATCATATAAAATTTAAATTGTTAAAAAATTTGTATATTTATTATTATTATTTATTTTTATTAAAATTACATAACATAAAATTAATAATATTTTAATAATTATATAAATTAATTCTTATTTAAAATAATCTTATATTAATCTCAACAAATACTCTAATAATATATTTTGTCATAAATTTTTTTATATTTAAAATAAATATTATAATATATAAATACTTATATCAGTATAAAATTTCTTTATATAATTATGAAAAAATTAATTTAATAGTTAATTATTGATATTAATGCATAAATAAAAGTATTTTCTAATGAAATATATTTTGTCAATGTTCGATTAACACATTTCATAATAATACGTTTTCATTATTGACAAAAAAAGTTTTTCTAAAAATGAAATCTTATACTATAATATATATATTTATATATTAAATTTTTTAATTATTTATATACTAATAATTTATAATAAATCGATATTAAATAAAAAATAAAAATATATACTTTTTAAGTTTACCTTAAAAATATTATTGTTTTGTATGATTGAAATAATTAATATTAAACTATGTTTATTAATAATTGTTAATAAAAAAATTAAATATATTTTAATTTATAAAATAAATATTATTATTAAATTTATAATTTATTATTTTATATATTATAGAAATTGAAAAAATAAATCATGTTTACTACGACAGTAAATTAGAAATACTATTTAATTTTTATGTGTTTTCTACATGGTACTTTGACTTACATAGGGACTTATATTATTGTGAATAATGATATAATTGAAAACCTTTATTTTTTATTTGATAGAATTATTATATTTTATCATTTAAATATTTATAATAAATACATTATTTTTATAAAGTAAAAAATATGGCCGAAGAAAATTCTACAGCTGTTGCAGCAACTGCGGTTACTGCTGCTTCTACAACACCAACAAAAAAAGCAACAGCTTCTGGTGCTAAACGTACAAAACAACATTCAAAACCAACACATCCACGTACATCAGAAATGGTTGTTAACGCAATTAAAAATTTAAAAGAACGTGGTGGTTCATCATTACAAGCAATTAAAAAATATTTAGCTGCAAATTATAAAGTGGATTCTGATAAAATTTCACCATTTATTAAAAAATATTTAAAAGCTGCTGTAACTGAGGGAGCCTTGGTACAAACTAAAGGTAAAGGTGCATCTGGTTCATTCAAATTGGCTGCTTCCGCTTCATCTAATTCTTCAGCTAAATCAAGAGTTTCCAAAAAAGAAAGTGGAGCAAAAGGTTCAGCAAAGAGTGCTAAAAGTAAACGGGCACCAAAAGAAAAGAAAGCCACAACTACATCATTGGCAGCCAAAAAGCCTAAAGCAAAAAAAGCGACTCCATCATCATCAACTGCTGCTAAAAAAGTTACTGCAAAATCATCAGCGGCATCAAAAAAAGCACCAGTTAAAGCAAAACCAGCAAAAAGTACAAAATCCGCTGCCAAAAGTAGCCCTGCTCGTAAACCGAAAGCACCAAAAGCTAAGAAAGCTTCTGTTGCCAAATCATCTCCTACAAAAATTAAAAAAGCAGCACCAAAAAAGAAATGATCTGTTACTTTAATAATATATTGAAATATTTCATTATTTTTGCTAAAAAATGAAAATAACATAGGCCTTAATACAGGCCACAAATTAATATTTGATAAGAGTAAATTATTTTTTGTATAAATATTTTATAAAATAATAGTTTAGAAACATTTGCCACAGTCAGTACCACGGATGGGTGGCCACTTGAGAATACTGTGTGCGGTTGCATTTTTATTTAAAATATATGGTATAATAAATAAGTATATATTTAAATTGATTACTTCATTGAAAATTTTAATAATATACTTTAATATTAATGATATTTATGAAAAATATATATTTGTAAAAATTTTCATTTATTACTGGCAACAGCCATACCACGTTGAAAACACCGGTTCTCGTCCATTATCTGTACAGCGTTCATACCGTACAGTACAGTGAATTGTTGAAGCAAATTATTGTATAATTACATTCAAAGCGAAAACAATTTCATACACACACCTACAGAACAAGTTAAATCAAATATAAAAAAGTATAAAAACAAACTATAAAATAAGTGACGGGCGTAGCCAAACAAAAAAAAGGGGGCGACCTAGTCGCTCCCCTGCTATCACTAAAATTTTAAAAGTGCAACCCGATGACGTCGGAATACAACAAAGCACCGAAGAAGAAGCCAACAAAATAGAAAAAATAGTTAGTGAAAATAGCGAGAACACAAGTGCAGTGCCTCCAAGAATGGAAAACCAAAACAAAAACAATATACAAAACATTTTCAAAAAACAAACAGAAGTGCAAGTGCAAGTGCCCACAAAAAACAGATTTAATCCCCTAACCACTGAAGAAGGTCAAACAGAGGAAGATGTGGAACAAGAAGGCACAGACCCAAAAGAAATTAATGAAAATGACAAAAACACAGAAAGGACACAAGGAGGTAAGAATAAACCACCTCCAATTGTTATACACAGCACTCCAAATAACCATAAGGAGTTCATGGAGCAAATAAAGGAACATGTGAAAAAGGGATTCCATGTGAAATACACGTTCAAAAAAACGAATCTATTCATCCATGACTCAAATGAATATAAAAACTACGTCAAAATTCTAGACAACGAAAACATGGAGTTCCATACATACACGGAAAGGACAGAAAAACACCACGCCTTCGTATTGGTCGGGCTACCAAGAGGAATCGACGAAGAGGAAATTAAGCAAGACATAGAGAAATGCCTCAAAACAAACATTATTAAAGTATATCCAATGAGATCCTCCTACAGATCTCTATATCTTGTGATCACCGGACAAAGCACGTCCCTAAAACAACTAACCCAAGAAGTTAAATATGTGTACAACGTAAAAATTACCTGGGAAAGGCACAGGAACGCCAAACTAATTATCCAGTGTCACAGATGTCAGGCCTGGTCACATGCCACTACGAACTGTAGAATGAACCCAAAGTGCCTAAAATGCGCAGGACCTCACTGGAGCCGTGACTGTACAATAAAAGAAAACACGGAAGAAAATAAAAAACTTTTAAAATGTGCAAACTGTGAAAATAACCACCCGGCAAACTCTACAGAATGCCGAATTTATATCAACAAAATCGAGCAGATAGAAAGGAGAAGAAAAACAAACACGGTCCCTGTAAGAAATCAACAAAAATTCGTGACAGCACCACTACCTCCAACAAATCCCTGGGCAATGAGAAACCCATTCACTCAAAATGATAGACCCACCCAAGTGTACGCTCATGTACACAGCCAAGCACCAACACAAACAACATCCATATCTACTACTACTAACATAAACAATTTGGTAAGTGAGTTTGACACATTAAACAAATTAATAGATGTAGAAAGAATGCTAAAATATGTAAAAGACCTAAACCATGACCTTATGAAATGCAAAAACGAATTAGAGAAATTCATGGTTTTCAACAACTTTTGCACAAAAAATTTTAGCCAATGTCCGCCGTAAAATGTGCGACATGGAATGCTAATGGGCTACGCCAAAACCTTGGTGAACTTAGATCGTTCATCAGAGAACAAAAGGTGGACATTATGATGATAAATGAAACCAAATTATCAGGAGAACATAAAATAAAAATTAGAAATTTTAATATAATTAGGAAAGATAGAACAACACAAGGCGGAGGTGTAGCAATAATAATAAAAAATAGCATTCCGTTTCGCACATTTGAAATCAATGGTTCCGTATCCATAGAATGCGTCGGAATCGAACTATTAAATAATATAAAAATTATTGCAGTGTATAACACTCCCGCTAACAAGTTCCCCATGGAGGATCTAGCAAAATTGTTCAGGATGGGTAACAAAATATTAGTAATAGGTGATCTTAATGCTCGCCATACGGCATGGAAGAATCATGTATCAAACACAAACGGACGAACATTACATAAATTCACTAACGACAACAACATCGTCATCCAACACACAGACAACCCCACACATTTTCCAACTAACGGAATGACACCCACCTTCATTGATCTTGTGATTAATAAAAATGTTAACAACATCACGCACCCAACCTCAATACCAGAGTTATCATCAGACCACAACCCGGTAATATTTAATATTACAAACTTAAATAAAGACAACACCAAACACATTGTCACTTCCTATAAATCAACCGATTGGGCAGAGTTTAGAAAAAAATTAAATTCAACAATAAAAATCAATAATAAAATAAACAATGCCCAAGAAGTTGATCAGGAAATAGATAACTTCACAAAAGGGGTGCAACAAGTCCAAAAAGCTCACAGCCGACGGGTCGTGATAGTTGATAACAGGTATCTCCCTGATGACAACACAAAAAACTTAATCAAATATAAAAATGCGATGAGGAAACTGTACCAAAAAAGATTTATACCAGGCCTCAAAGCAGATATAAACAAAATCACGAAAATGATCAGGAGGAACATTAAAAACAAGATCAATGAACAGTGGGAAAAAACACTAACGGACTTACGACCCGGTGACAGAACAATGTGGCGAATAACGAAGACGTTTAAAAAACCGAGACAACAAATCCCCACAATCACCACGAACGATAATAATTACATGACGGACAAAGACAAAGCTGACATAATAAGTGAAACTTTAGAGGAGATCCAGACTAACGAACAGACTACTCCACTAGAAGAGGACATAAAACGAAGAATACATGAATTCTTTCATACCACACAAACACCACAAAACAACACCAAAATAAAGCTCACAACCCCCCAAGAAATTAAAAACATAATTAAAACCCTCCCAAATAACAAAGCCCCAGGACAAGACGGGATAGACACCAAAATAATCAAAAACTTTACCACCAAAGCTATAGTACAACTTCAGTACATAATAAATGCAATCCTGAGGATAGGATACTTCCCTGAGTCCTGGAGAACGGCAATAGTGATCCCAGTACCGAAACCTAACAAGGATCATAGTAATCCCAAAAATTACAGACCAATAAGCCTCCTGAGCACGCTGTCCAAGATAGCGGAAAAAGTCATTTTGGAAAGAATAAACAAGATAAGTCAGTCCAAAAATATAATAATACACGAACAATTCGGATTCAGAAGAGGTCATGGCACTTGCATGCAAGTTGCCAGAATAGCAAGTGACATAATACAAAATTTTAACAAAAGTAACGTCACGGCCATGGCCCTTCTGGATATTGAGAAAGCCTTTGACACGGTATATATTGATGGACTGATTTACAAACTAATAAATTATGACTTCCCAAGATGGCTAATAGCACTACTGGACAGTTACCTCAGAGGAAGGGGATTCTATGTAAAAATAAACAACAGCACATCGGAACTCCGACACCCAAAAGCAGGTGTGCCACAAGGATCGGTACTTGGGCCCATATTGTTCACCTACTTTATTAATGATATCCCAAAATTTGCCAAAACAAAAACTGCGATATACGCGGATGACACTGCCGTGTACGCCCACTCCTTTAATGCTCAGGTGGCAACAAAACAACTACAAATACACCTGGATATGATACTGAAGTTTGCCAGGGACTGGAAAATCAAAATAAATAACAACAAAACTGAACATATAATTTTTAGCAAAAAATTTACAAATATCAAAATCTACGATCCACTTAAGGTAGACGGCGTAGCCATAGTCCCTGCCAAGCACAAAGTAAAGTACCTAGGTGTGTACCTTGACAAAACATTATCGTTTGTCCCACATATCAACCACCTGATCAGTAAAGGAAATGGGTGTATACGACAACTTTACCCACTCCTGAACAAATACAGCAAACTCAGCACCAAAAATAAAAAAATGTTATACACTGCAATAATAAGACCAACTATAACCTACGGAGCCCCTGTGTGGAACAGCGTTTCAGACACGACATATCTAAGACTGCAACGTATACAGAACAAATGCCTCCGACTTACACTAAACAAAGATAGATACGCTAGAATACAAGACATACATAGAGAGACAGACATACCGACAATCAAAGACTATACCAAACATGTAACGCATTCTTTCTACACTAAGTTGATTAAAAACAGCTACTTAACCAAAAATATGGTGAAGTCAAACTCACTAACCAAAAAACACAAACAAATATATACAAAATATTTAAATAATGTATAACAAAATATTTTACAGTAAATAATAAAGATAAAATACCCATTCCTTACAAGAGCCTGTGGCGTCGTGCCAGCGTTCCCGACTGGCACTCCGAAAGCAGGCGTTCAAGTCCCACGCATGGCATTAAATTTTTTCTTTTTTTCTTTTCTTTTTAAATCTAATTTTACATGCAAAAACACATAGACAATGGGCAATATAAGTTTGCCACAGCTATTGCCTAAAACATAAAACAGGTTTTTAAAAATTTTCCTGTAAAGAGCATATCAACAAAAATTAACTTAACATATACCTGCTCAAACAAATAAATTAAATATCATAAGCATAATTGCGACACAGCAATCTGCATGAAAGAAAAATAAGTTAGGATGAAAGCCTTTTAAGGCTAATAACCTATAATAGTAAATAAAAGTTTTGTAATATATGTTATGTATGTAATGTATTGTATTTTTAAATGTTGATTAATAAACTGTTTTTGAATTTGAATTTGGTTCTCGTCCGATCACCGAAGTTAAGCAACATTGGGCACAGTCAGTACTTGGATGGGTGACCGCTTGGGAACACTGTGTGCGGTTGCCTTTTTATATTAAAAATATAAATTATTTTTCTTCTGTTTTTTTTTTTTACACACCATATATAAATATATGTTATTTATAAATGTAAACCTTTTATATTATTCGTCAACAAATAAATATTATTTTTTGTATAAAATTTTATTGCATTTATAACTCATATCATGGTTACTTTAAAGCGAGAAGTTTTTTTAATATTTCAAATGAATATAAAATAATATAAATTTTATGAAATTTATTTATTTTTAGAAATAGCAATCGCTTATAATTATAACAAAATTTTAATAATGTTTAATTTTATTTCAATAATTTATATATATATTTTTTAATAAAAATAATATACTCTTATTTAATAATATATGTTGGTCCTATATATAGGACCGAAAATATTTCTTATTTGTTTTTTTTTTTTTTAAATTGTCATTTAAAACGCTTATGCACGTTCTCCACGAATACGTCTTGCCAATTGTATATCCTTAGGCATAATTGTAACACGCTTTGCATGAATTGCGCATAAATTGGTATCTTCAAATAAACCTACTAAATAGGCTTCACTAGCTTCTTGTAATGCCATAACAGCTGAACTTTGGAAACGTAAATCGGTTTTAAAATCTTGTGCAATTTCACGTACTAAACGTTGGAATGGTAATTTACGAATTAACAATTCAGTACTTTTTTGATAACGACGAATTTCTCGTAAAGCTACTGTACCAGGACGATATCTGTGTGGTTTTTTTACTCCACCAGTTGCTGGTGCACTTTTACGTGCAGCTTTCGTTGCTAATTGTTTTCTTGGTGCTTTACCACCAGTTGATTTACGTGCAGTTTGCTTGGTTCTAGCCATTTTCAAATAATAATGTTTTTACAAAAAAACACACAATTTTAAAAATTATATTCGACAATTTGATACTACAAAGTCAAATGTTTAAATGCGAAATAAATGTGTTGTATTTATATTTATATGAAATTTCAAAATTTTTGTTGTTATATCCTATTGGATAGCTATCAGAGTATGGACTAATCAAATTGTATAGGCGTGGCTTAAAAAATCTTTAATGCTTTATATAAAAATGCACAATTGTACCGGCGCTCACATACATTACAATACTTGTGAGGTTAACACACGTGTTATCCGTTCGTTAAAATATTGTAAATAATTTTTTATTAAAATGACTGGCAGAGGAAAAGGTGGAAAGGGTCTTGGAAAAGGGGGTGCAAAACGTCATAGAAAAGTTTTGCGTGATAATATCCAAGGTATTACAAAACCTGCAATTCGTCGTTTAGCACGACGAGGTGGAGTAAAACGTATCTCTGGTTTAATTTATGAAGAAACACGTGGTGTACTTAAAGTATTCCTTGAAAATGTTATTCGGGATGCTGTTACATATACTGAACACGCAAAACGTAAAACAGTTACAGCTATGGATGTTGTATATGCATTAAAACGACAAGGTCGTACTTTGTATGGTTTTGGAGGTTAAGAAAATATAATAATTTACTTAAAATATTTAGTAAATTTATTAAAGAATATTTAATACATCCGATAAATTTAAACAGGCTTTCCTTTTTGGGAAGCCACTAATTTTATTTATATAAGAGTAAATAAATTTGTTAATAAATATAACATATTATATAATTTGTTTACAACAAATTATTTTGTTTATAACATACATTACCAAATATTTTTTTTTTTTTTTTTTTTTTGTAATATATCTGCAATAATAAATTATAATTTGTATATTATCTATTTTATTTTACAATAACTTATTGAATTTTTGAAAAAATTTTATTATAAATTAATATACTATTATATTTTTTATATATACAAGTTAAGAGTAACAAGTATCGATAGGAGATTATCGAATTTATAACTAATAAAACATTTCGCCTTAATCAAAGAAAATAAATATTTTGCTATACCATTTGTTATACTTTCAATAAATAATTTATTATTAAATTTTTATTATTTCATTTATTTTTTAAAATTATTAAAAATATTTTTCTAATAATTATAAGCGTACATAAACAAGTAGTAAATGTAAAATGAAAATAATAAAGGTAATGTAATGCATTTGCATTACACTGATTTACGATATATATTCCGATATCCTTTATTATATTTAAAATTAATAATATTGATATACTAATAATAGATATATTCAAGCTATTAATATATAAAATTTTATATTAAATATGATATTAATAATTGTTTATTTTATTTTTTTGTATATATAAAAATAATTTACTCTTATTTAAAAAATTTGATGGCTCTCTTAAAAAGAGAGCCGTTTTTATATGTTGATGTATTTTTATGTTATCAATTAAATAATATTTTCGATTTATTTATTTTGAACTTGTATATTTTGTAACAGCTTTAGTACCTTCACTAACAGCGTGCTTTGCCAATTCACCAGGTAATAATAATCGAACTGCGGTTTGAATTTCCCGACTTGTGATTGTTGAACGTTTATTATAATGTGCTAAACGTGATGCTTCAGCAGCAATACGTTCAAAAATATCATTAACAAAACTGTTCATGATACTCATAGCTTTACTAGAGATACCAGTATCAGGATGCACTTGTTTCAATACTTTGTAAATGTAAATTGCATATGATTCCTTGCGCTTCCTCTTCTTTTTCTTATCACTCTTTGATATATTTTTTTGAGCTTTGCCAGCTTTTTTTGCTGCTTTTCCACTTGTTTTTGGTGGCATTGTTACAAACAATTAATATACACAGATAGTTACAGAACACCAGTCAGTATATGTATGAGCGTGTCGTGTATACAACTAGCGTATTATATACGCGAAGATGGATATAACAATAAAAATGAATACTACTCTCTGATTGGCTGAAAATAATACTATAAGGTGATTGGTTTATTTTTAAAGTTTTATATTTTATAAATATTATAAATTAAAATACCCAAATAACATTTTAAACATTTATGTTACAATCCCCGTAACGTACACATCTGTGTGATTATATTTACAAAAAAAAAAATTAATTAAATAAATTTATTCGCTATGTCTGGACGAGGTAAAGGTGGTAAAGTAAAGGGAAAGGCAAAGTCAAGATCAAGCCGAGCAGGATTACAATTTCCTGTTGGAAGAATTCACAGATTATTACGAAAAGGAAATTATGCTGAACGAGTAGGTGCTGGTGCCCCAGTATATTTGGCTGCTGTTATGGAATATTTGGCTGCAGAAGTTCTCGAGTTAGCTGGTAATGCTGCCCGTGATAACAAAAAAACACGTATCATTCCACGTCATTTACAATTGGCAATTCGTAATGATGAAGAATTAAATAAATTATTATCTGGTGTAACAATTGCTCAAGGTGGTGTATTACCAAACATTCAAGCAGTGTTATTACCAAAGAAAACTGAAAAGAAAGCATAAATTAAAAACATTGCATTAATTTTTATAATAATAATACATCGATCATAGGCCTTTTATTAAAAGGCCACAAATTTATTTAAAATAAGAGTAAAAATTATTTTTATAAATAATATATTATAATATTTTTTTAAAGAATCAATTTAAATAATTATAAATTAATGATTCTTTTTTTTTTTTTTTTTTTTTATATGTTATTATGGAAATAATTCATCATATTATGATGACATTTAGGTAACATATTATAAGAATATTCATAAAATATTATCAAAATAATATTGTATTATGATGATATTTAGACAAAATATTATAAGAATATACACAAAATATTATCAAAATAATATCATTAGATAACAAAACTGTTCATGATACTCATACCTTTACTAGAGATAAAAGTATCAGGATGCACTTGTATTAATACATATTATCACAACATCACAAAATATTTTTTAAAAGGAAAAATTTTTTTAAAATTATTATAAAATTTGATTGAATTAAATTTCAATTTATTTTTTTAATAATTAAAGAAAAAAAAGAAAAAAAAAGCATATAAACTTTCTATTGAAAATGTTATTTTAAACTAGATGGCCAAGTGAACTTCGTTACACAAACAATATATGACGTATTCGTTATTTAAATAATCAGTATCCTTTGATATTATATCAATACGTTACTCTCTTCTTTTGATACATATTAATAAAATTTCAATTTATAAGATTTTATGTCAATTATATAAATAATATTATAAATTTTCTAAATACATAAGTTAATTAACAAAAAATTTGAATAACAAGATAAATTTATATATGATGTTTTAATACTCGATACTATAATATATCGCATCCGTTACCAATTATTCGGTATCCTTTGATTTATACACAGAATGAACTAAAAATATATATCAAATTTATTTTATTTATTTATATATTTAATATTATTATTATTATTTTATATTACAAAGTTTCTTAACGAAGCTTACAATGATTTCTCATATCGTACTTAACAAAATTATTTAGATCATATAAAATTTAAATTGTTAAAAAATTTGTATATTTATTATTATTATTTATTTTTATTAAAATTACATAACATAAAATTAATAATATTTTAATAATTATATAAATTAATTCTTATTTAAAATAATCTTATATTAATCTCAACAAATACTCTAATAATATATTTTGTCATAAATTTTTTTATATTTAAAATAAATATTATAATATATAAATACTTATATCAGTATAAAATTTCTTTATATAATTATGAAAAAATTAATTTAATAGTTAATTATTGATATTAATGCATAAATAAAAGTATTTTCTAATGAAATATATTTTGTCAATGTTCGATTAACACATTTCATAATAATACGTTTTCATTATTGACAAAAAAAGTTTTTCTAAAAATGAAATCTTATACTATAATATATATATTTATATATTAAATTTTTTAATTATTTATATACTAATAATTTATAATAAATCGATATTAAATAAAAAATAAAAATATATACTTTTTAAGTTTACCTTAAAAATATTATTGTTTTGTATGATTGAAATAATTAATATTAAACTATGTTTATTAATAATTGTTAATAAAAAAATTAAATATATTTTAATTTATAAAATAAATATTATTATTAAATTTATAATTTATTATTTTATATATTATAGAAATTGAAAAAATAAATCATGTTTACTACGACAGTAAATTAGAAATACTATTTAATTTTTATGTGTTTTCTACATGGTACTTTGACTTACATAGGGACTTATATTATTGTGAATAATGATATAATTGAAAACCTTTATTTTTTATTTGATAGAATTATTATATTTTATCATTTAAATATTTATAATAAATACATTATTTTTATAAAGTAAAAAATATGGCCGAAGAAAATTCTACAGCTGTTGCAGCAACTGCGGTTACTGCTGCTTCTACAACACCAACAAAAAAAGCAACAGCTTCTGGTGCTAAACGTACAAAACAACATTCAAAACCAACACATCCACGTACATCAGAAATGGTTGTTAACGCAATTAAAAATTTAAAAGAACGTGGTGGTTCATCATTACAAGCAATTAAAAAATATTTAGCTGCAAATTATAAAGTGGATTCTGATAAAATTTCACCATTTATTAAAAAATATTTAAAAGCTGCTGTAACTGAGGGAGCCTTGGTACAAACTAAAGGTAAAGGTGCATCTGGTTCATTCAAATTGGCTGCTTCCGCTTCATCTAATTCTTCAGCTAAATCAAAAGTTTCCAAAAAAGAAAGTGGAGCAAAAGGTTCAGCAAAGAGTGCTAAAAGTAAACGGGCACCAAAAGAAAAGAAAGCCACAACTACATCATTGGCAGCCAAAAAGCCTAAAGCAAAAAAAGCGACTCCATCATCATCAACTGCTGCTAAAAAAGTTACTGCAAAATCATCAGCGGCATCAAAAAAAGCACCAGTTAAAGCAAAACCAGCAAAAAGTACAAAATCCGCTGCCAAAAGTAGCCCTGCTCGTAAACCGAAAGCACCAAAAGCTAAGAAAGCTTCTGTTGCCAAATCATCTCCTACAAAAATTAAAAAAGCAGCACCAAAAAAGAAATGATCTGTTACTTTAATAATATATTGAAATATTTCATTATTTTTGCTAAAAAATGAAAATAACATAGGCCTTAATACAGGCCACAAATTAATATTTGATAAGAGTAAATTATTTTTTGTATAAATATTTTATAAAATAATAGTTTAGAAACATTTGCCACAGTCAGTACCACGGATGGGTGGCCACTTGAGAATACTGTGTGCGGTTGCATTTTTATTTAAAATATATGGTATAATAAATAAGTATATATTTAAATTGATTACTTCATTGAAAATTTTAATAATATACTTTAATATTAATGATATTTATGAAAAATATATATTTGTAAAAATTTTCATTTATTACTGGCAACAGCCATACCACGTTGAAAACAGCGGTTCTCGTCCGATCACCGAAGTTAAGCAACATTGGGCACAGTCAGTACTTGGATGGGTGACCGCTTGGGAACACTGTGTGCGGTTGCCTTTTTATATTAAAAATATAAATTATTTTTCTTCTGTTTTTTTTTTTTACACACCATATATAAATACATGTTATTTATAAATGTAAACCTTTTATATTATTCGTCAACAAATAAATATTATTTTTTGTATAAAATTTTATTGCATTTATAACTCATATCATGGTTACTTTAAAGCGAGAAGTTTTTTTAATATTTCAAATGAATATAAAATAATATAAATTTTATGAAATTTATTTATTTTTAGAAATAGCAATCGCTTATAATTATAACAAAATTTTAATAATGTTTAATTTTATTTCAATAATTTATATATATATTTTTTAATAAAAATAATATACTCTTATTTAATAATATATGTTGGTCCTATATATAGGACCGAAAATATTTCTTATTTGTTTTTTTTTTTTTTAAATTGTCATTTAAAACGCTTATGCACGTTCTCCACGAATACGTCTTGCCAATTGTATATCCTTAGGCATAATTGTAACACGCTTTGCATGAATTGCGCATAAATTGGTATCTTCAAATAAACCTACTAAATAGGCTTCACTAGCTTCTTGTAATGCCATAACAGCTGAACTTTGGAAACGTAAATCGGTTTTAAAATCTTGTGCAATTTCACGTACTAAACGTTGGAATGGTAATTTACGAATTAACAATTCAGTACTTTTTTGATAACGACGAATTTCTCGTAAAGCTACTGTACCAGGACGATATCTGTGTGGTTTTTTTACTCCACCAGTTGCTGGTGCACTTTTACGTGCAGCTTTCGTTGCTAATTGTTTTCTTGGTGCTTTACCACCAGTTGATTTACGTGCAGTTTGCTTGGTTCTAGCCATTTTCAAATAATAATGTTTTTACAAAAAAACACACAATTTTAAAAATTATATTCGACAATTTGATACTACAAAGTCAAATGTTTAAATGCGAAATAAATGTGTTGTATTTATATTTATATGAAATTTCAAAATTTTTGTTGTTATATCCTATTGGATAGCTATCAGAGTATGGACTAATCAAATTGTATAGGCGTGGCTTAAAAAATCTTTAATGCTTTATATAAAAAGGCACAATTGTACCGGCGCTTATCAAAAATATCACTGTAATGTGTTAAAAATATTGTATTCATAAACTGATAAATAAATTGATTTTGATTTTGATTTTTGATTTTGTACCGGCGCTCACATACATTACAATACTTGTGAGGTTAACACACGTGTTATCCGTTCGTTAAAATATTGTAAATAATTTTTTATTAAAATGACTGGCAGAGGAAAAGGTGGAAAGGGTCTTGGAAAAGGGGGTGCAAAACGTCATAGAAAAGTTTTGCGTGATAATATCCAAGGTATTACAAAACCTGCAATTCGTCGTTTAGCACGACGAGGTGGAGTAAAACGTATCTCTGGTTTAATTTATGAAGAAACACGTGGTGTACTTAAAGTATTCCTTGAAAATGTTATTCGGGATGCTGTTACATATACTGAACACGCAAAACGTAAAACAGTTACAGCTATGGATGTTGTATATGCATTAAAACGACAAGGTCGTACTTTGTATGGTTTTGGAGGTTAAGAAAATATAATAATTTACTTAAAATATTTAGTAAATTTATTAAAGAATATTTAATACATCCGATAAATTTAAACAGGCTTTCCTTTTTGGGAAGCCACTAATTTTATTTATATAAGAGTAAATAAATTTGTTAATAAATATAACATATTATATAATTTGTTTACAACAAATTATTTTGCTTATAACATACATTACCAAATATTTTTTTTTTTTTTTTTTTTTGTAATATATCTGCAATAATAAATTATAATTTGTATATTATCTATTTTATTTTACAATAACTTATTGAATTTTTGAAAAAATTTTATTATAAATTAATATACTATTATATTTTTTATATATACAAGTTAAGAGTAACAAGTACCGATAGGAGATTATCGAATTTATAACTAATAAAACATTTCGCCTTAATCAAAGAAAATAAATATTTTGCTATACCATTTGTTATACTTTCAATAAATAATTTATTATTAAATTTTTATTATTTCATTTATTTTTTAAAATTATTAAAAATATTTTTCTAATAATTATAAGCGTACATAAACAAGTAGTAAATGTAAAATGAAAATAATAAAGGTAATGTAATGCATTTGCATTACACTGATTTACGATATATATTCCGATATCCTTTATTATATTTAAAATTAATAATATTGATATACTAATAATAGATATATTCAAGCTATTAATATATAAAATTTTATATTAAATATGATATTAATAATTGTTTATTTTATTTTTTTGTATATATAAAAATAATTTACTCTTATTTAAAAAATTTGATGGCTCTCTTAAAAAGAGAGCCGTTTTTATATGTTGATGTATTTTTATGTTATCAATTAAATAATATTTTCGATTTATTTATTTTGAACTTGTATATTTTGTAACAGCTTTAGTACCTTCACTAACAGCGTGCTTTGCCAATTCACCAGGTAATAATAATCGAACTGCGGTTTGAATTTCCCGACTTGTGATTGTTGAACGTTTATTATAATGTGCTAAACGTGATGCTTCAGCAGCAATACGTTCAAAAATATCATTAACAAAACTGTTCATGATACTCATAGCTTTACTAGAGATACCAGTATCAGGATGCACTTGTTTCAATACTTTGTAAATGTAAATTGCATATGATTCCTTGCGCTTCCTCTTCTTTTTCTTATCACTCTTTGATATATTTTTTTGAGCTTTGCCAGCTTTTTTTGCTGCTTTTCCACTTGTTTTTGGTGGCATTGTTACAAACAATTAATATACACAGATAGTTACAGAACACCAGTCAGTATATGTATGAGCGTGTCGTGTATACAACTAGCGTATTATATACGCGAAGATGGATATAACAATAAAAATGAATACTACTCTCTGATTGGCTGAAAATAATACTATAAGGTGATTGGTTTATTTTTAAAGTTTTATATTTTATAAATATTATAAATTAAAATACCCAAATAACATTTTAAACATTTATGTTACAATCCCCGTAACGTACACATCTGTGTGATTATATTTACAAAAAAAAATATTAATTAAATAAATTTATTCGCTATGTCTGGACGAGGTAAAGGTGGTAAAGTAAAGGGAAAGGCAAAGTCAAGATCAAGCCGAGCAGGATTACAATTTCCTGTTGGAAGAATTCACAGATTATTACGAAAAGGAAATTATGCTGAACGAGTAGGTGCTGGTGCCCCAGTATATTTGGCTGCTGTTATGGAATATTTGGCTGCAGAAGTTCTCGAGTTAGCTGGTAATGCTGCCCGTGATAACAAAAAAACACGTATCATTCCACGTCATTTACAATTGGCAATTCGTAATGATGAAGAATTAAATAAATTATTATCTGGTGTAACAATTGCTCAAGGTGGTGTATTACCAAACATTCAAGCAGTGTTATTACCAAAGAAAACTGAAAAGAAAGCATAAATTAAAAACATTGCATTAATTTTTATAATAATAATACATCGATCATAGGCCTTTTAATAAAAGGCCACAAATTTATTTAAAATAAGAGTAAAAATTATTTTTATAAATAATATATTATAATATTTTTTTAAAGAATCAATTTAAATAATTATAAATTAATGATTCTTTTTTTTTTTTTTTTTTTTTTATATGTTATTATGGAAATAATTCATCATATTATGATGACATTTAGGTAACATATTATAAGAATATTCATAAAATATTATCAAAATAATATTGTATTATGATGATATTTAGACAAAATATTATAAGAATATACACAAAATATTATCAAAATAATATCATTAGATAACAAAACTGTTCATGATACTCATACCTTTACTAGAGATAAAAGTATCAGGATGCACTTGTATTAATACATATTATCACAACATCACAAAATATTTTTTAAAAGGAAAAATTTTTTTAAAATTATTATAAAATTTGATTGAATTAAATTTCAATTTATTTTTTTAATAATTAAAGAAAAAAAAGAAAAAAAAAGCATATAAACTTTCTATTGAAAATGTTATTTTAAACTAGATGGCCAAGTGAACTTCGTTACACAAACAATATATGACGTATTCGTTATTTAAATAATCAGTATCCTTTGATATTATATCAATACGTTACTCTCTTCTTTTGATACATATTAATAAAATTTCAATTTATAAGATTTTATGTCAATTATATAAATAATATTATAAATTTTCTAAATACATAAGTTAATTAACAAAAAATTTGAATAACAAGATAAATTTATATATGATGTTTTAATACTCGATACTATAATATATCGCATCCGTTACCAATTATTCGGTATCCTTTGATTTATACACAGAATGAACTAAAAATATATATCAAATTTATTTTATTTATTTATATATTTAATATTATTATTATTATTTTATATTACAAAGTTTCTTAACGAAGCTTACAATGATTTCTCATATCGTACTTAACAAAATTATTTAGATCATATAAAATTTAAATTGTTAAAAAATTTGTATATTTATTATTATTATTTATTTTTATTAAAATTACATAACATAAAATTAATAATATTTTAATAATTATATAAATTAATTCTTATTTAAAATAATCTTATATTAATCTCAACAAATACTCTAATAATATATTTTGTCATAAATTTTTTTATATTTAAAATAAATATTATAATATATAAATACTTATATCAGTATAAAATTTCTTTATATAATTATGAAAAAATTAATTTAATAGTTAATTATTGATATTAATGCATAAATAAAAGTATTTTCTAATGAAATATATTTTGTCAATGTTCGATTAACACATTTCATAATAATACGTTTTCATTATTGACAAAAAAAGTTTTTCTAAAAATGAAATCTTATACTATAATATATATATTTATATATTAAATTTTTTAATTATTTATATACTAATAATTTATAATAAATCGATATTAAATAAAAAATAAAAATATATACTTTTTAAGTTTACCTTAAAAATATTATTGTTTTGTATGATTGAAATAATTAATATTAAACTATGTTTATTAATAATTGTTAATAAAAAAATTAAATATATTTTAATTTATAAAATAAATATTATTATTAAATTTATAATTTATTATTTTATATATTATAGAAATTGAAAAAATAAATCATGTTTACTACGACAGTAAATTAGAAATACTATTTAATTTTTATGTGTTTTCTACATGGTACTTTGACTTACATAGGGACTTATATTATTGTGAATAATGATATAATTGAAAACCTTTATTTTTTATTTGATAGAATTATTATATTTTATCATTTAAATATTTATAATAAATACATTATTTTTATAAAGTAAAAAATATGGCCGAAGAAAATTCTACAGCTGTTGCAGCAACTGCGGTTACTGCTGCTTCTACAACACCAACAAAAAAAGCAACAGCTTCTGGTGCTAAACGTACAAAACAACATTCAAAACCAACACATCCACGTACATCAGAAATGGTTGTTAACGCAATTAAAAATTTAAAAGAACGTGGTGGTTCATCATTACAAGCAATTAAAAAATATTTAGCTGCAAATTATAAAGTGGATTCTGATAAAATTTCACTATTTATTAAAAAATATTTAAAAGCTGCTGTAACTGAGGGAGCCTTGGTACAAACTAAAGGTAAAGGTGCATCTGGTTCATTCAAATTGGCTGCTTCCGCTTCATCTAATTCTTCAGCTAAATCAAAAGTTTCCAAAAAAGAAAGTGGAGCAAAAGGTTCAGCAAAGAGTGCTAAAAGTAAACGGGCACCAAAAGAAAAGAAAGCCACAACTACATCATTGGCAGCCAAAAAGCCTAAAGCAAAAAAAGCGACTCCATCATCATCAACTGCTGCTAAAAAAGTTACTGCATTATCATCAGCGGCATCAAAAAAAGCACCAGTTAAAGCAAAACCAGCAAAAAGTACAAAATCCGCTGCCAAAAGTAGCCCTGCTCGTAAACCGAAAGCACCAAAAGCTAAGAAAGCTTCTGTTGCCAAATCATCTCCTACAAAAATTAAAAAAGCAGCACCAAAAAAGAAATGATCTGTTACTTTAATAATATATTGAAATATTTCATTATTTTTGCTAAAAAATGAAAATAACATAGGCCTTAATACAGGCCACAAATTAATATTTGATAAGAGTAAATTATTTTTTGTATAAATATTTTATAAAATAATAGTTTAGAAACATTTGCCACAGTCAGTACCACGGATGGGTGGCCACTTGAGAATACTGTGTGCGGTTGCATTTTTATTTAAAATATATGGTATAATAAATAAGTATATATTTAAATTGATTACTTCATTGAAAATTTTAATAATATACTTTAATATTAATGATATTTATGAAAAATATATATTTGTAAAAATTTTCATTTATTACTGGCAACAGCCATACCACGTTGAAAACACCGGTTCTCGTCCATTATCTGTACAGCGTTCATACCGTACAGTACAGTGAATTGTTGAAGCAAATTATTGTATAATTACATTCAAAGCGAAAACAATTTCATACACACACCTACAGAACAAGTTAAATCAAATATAAAAAAGTATAAAAACAAACTATAAAATAAGTGACGGGCGTAGCCAAACAAAAAAAAGGGGGCGACCTAGTCGCTCCCCTGCTATCACTAAAATTTTAAAAGTGCAACCCGATGACGTCGGAATACAACAAAGCACCGAAGAAGAAGCCAAGAAAATAGAAAAAATAGTTAGTGAAAATAGCGAGAACACAAGTGCAGTGCCTCCAAGAATGGAAAACCAAAACAAAAACAATATACAAAACATTTTCAAAAAACAAACAGAAGTGCAAGTGCAAGTGCCCACAAAAAACAGATTTAATCCCCTAACCACTGAAGAAGGTCAAACAGAGGAAGATGTGGAACAAGAAGGCACAGACCCAAAAGAAATTAATGAAAATGACAAAAACACAGAAAGGACACAAGGAGGTAAGAATAAACCACCTCCAATTGTTATACACAGCACTCCAAATAACCATAAGGAGTTCATGGAGCAAATAAAGGAACATGTGAAAAAGGGATTCCATGTGAAATACACGTTCAAAAAAACGAATCTATTCATCCATGACTCAAATGAATATAAAAACTACGTCAAAATTCTAGACAACGAAAACATGGAGTTCCATACATACACGGAAAGGACAGAAAAACACCACGCCTTCGTATTGGTCGGGCTACCAAGAGGAATCGACGAAGAGGAAATTAAGCAAGACATAGAGAAATGCCTCAAAACAAACATTATTAAAGTATATCCAATGAGATCCTCCTACAGATCTCTATATCTTGTGATCACCGGACAAAGCACGTCCCTAAAACAACTAACCCAAGAAGTTAAATATGTGTACAACGTAAAAATTACCTGGGAAAGGCACAGGAACGCCAAACTAATTATCCAGTGTCACAGATGTCAGGCCTGGTCACATGCCACTACGAACTGTAGAATGAACCCAAAGTGCCTAAAATGCGCAGGACCTCACTGGAGCCGTGACTGTACAATAAAAGAAAACACGGAAGAAAATAAAAAACTTTTAAAATGTGCAAACTGTGAAAATAACCACCCGGCAAACTCTACAGAATGCCGAATTTATATCAACAAAATCGAGCAGATAGAAAGGAGAAGAAAAACAAACACGGTCCCTGTAAGAAATCAACAAAAATTCGTGACAGCACCACTACCTCCAACAAATCCCTGGGCAATGAGAAACCCATTCACTCAAAATGATAGACCCACCCAAGTGTACGCTCATGTACACAGCCAAGCACCAACACAAACAACATCCATATCTACTACTACTAACATAAACAATTTGGTAAGTGAGTTTGACACATTAAACAAATTAATAGATGTAGAAAGAATGCTAAAATATGTAAAAGACCTAAACCATGACCTTATGAAATGCAAAAACGAATTAGAGAAATTCATGGTTTTCAACAACTTTTGCACAAAAAATTTTAGCCAATGTCCGCCGTAAAATGTGCGACATGGAATGCTAATGGGCTACGCCAAAACCTTGGTGAACTTAGATCGTTCATCAGAGAACAAAAGGTGGACATTATGATGATAAATGAAACCAAATTATCAGGAGAACATAAAATAAAAATTAGAAATTTTAATATAATTAGGAAAGATAGAACAACACAAGGCGGAGGTGTAGCAATAATAATAAAAAATAGCATTCCGTTTCGCACATTTGAAATCAATGGTTCCGTATCCATAGAATGCGTCGGAATCGAACTATTAAATAATATAAAAATTATTGCAGTGTATAACACTCCCGCTAACAAGTTCCCCATGGAGGATCTAGCAAAATTGTTCAGGATGGGTAACAAAATATTAGTAATAGGTGATCTTAATGCTCGCCATACGGCATGGAAGAATCATGTATCAAACACAAACGGACGAACATTACATAAATTCACTAACGACAACAACATCGTCATCCAACACACAGACAACCCCACACATTTTCCAACTAACGGAATGACACCCACCTTCATTGATCTTGTGATTAATAAAAATGTTAACAACATCACGCACCCAACCTCAATACCAGAGTTATCATCAGACCACAACCCGGTAATATTTAATATTACAAACTTAAATAAAGACAACACCAAACACATTGTCACTTCCTATAAATCAACCGATTGGGCAGAGTTTAGAAAAAAATTAAATTCAACAATAAAAATCAATAATAAAATAAACAATGCCCAAGAAGTTGATCAGGAAATAGATAACTTCACAAAAGGGGTGCAACAAGTCCAAAAAGCTCACAGCCGACGGGTCGTGATAGTTGATAACAGGTATCTCCCTGATGACAACACAAAAAACTTAATCAAATATAAAAATGCGATGAGGAAACTGTACCAAAAAAGATTTATACCAGGCCTCAAAGCAGATATAAACAAAATCACGAAAATGATCAGGAGGAACATTAAAAACAAGATCAATGAACAGTGGGAAAAAACACTAACGGACTTACGACCCGGTGACAGAACAATGTGGCGAATAACGAAGACGTTTAAAAAACCGAGACAACAAATCCCCACAATCACCACGAACGATAATAATTACATGACGGACAAAGACAAAGCTGACATAATAAGTGAAACTTTAGAGGAGATCCAGACTAACGAACAGACTACTCCACTAGAAGAGGACATAAAACGAAGAATACATGAATTCTTTCATACCACACAAACACCACAAAACAACACCAAAATAAAGCTCACAACCCCCCAAGAAATTAAAAACATAATTAAAACCCTCCCAAATAACAAAGCCCCAGGACAAGACGGGATAGACACCAAAATAATCAAAAACTTTACCACCAAAGCTATAGTACAACTTCAGTACATAATAAATGCAATCCTGAGGATAGGATACTTCCCTGAGTCCTGGAGAACGGCAATAGTGATCCCAGTACCGAAACCTAACAAGGATCATAGTAATCCCAAAAATTACAGACCAATAAGCCTCCTGAGCACGCTGTCCAAGATAGCGGAAAAAGTCATTTTGGAAAGAATAAACAAGATAAGTCAGTCCAAAAATATAATAATACACGAACAATTCGGATTCAGAAGAGGTCATGGCACTTGCATGCAAGTTGCCAGAATAGCAAGTGACATAATACAAAATTTTAACAAAAGTAACGTCACGGCCATGGCCCTTCTGGATATTGAGAAAGCCTTTGACACGGTATATATTGATGGACTGATTTACAAACTAATAAATTATGACTTCCCAAGATGGCTAATAGCACTACTGGACAGTTACCTCAGAGGAAGGGGATTCTATGTAAAAATAAACAACAGCACATCGGAACTCCGACACCCAAAAGCAGGTGTGCCACAAGGATCGGTACTTGGGCCCATATTGTTCACCTACTTTATTAATGATATCCCAAAATTTGCCAAAACAAAAACTGCGATATACGCGGATGACACTGCCGTGTACGCCCACTCCTTTAATGCTCAGGTGGCAACAAAACAACTACAAATACACCTGGATATGATACTGAAGTTTGCCAGGGACTGGAAAATCAAAATAAATAACAACAAAACTGAACATATAATTTTTAGCAAAAAATTTACAAATATCAAAATCTACGATCCACTTAAGGTAGACGGCGTAGCCATAGTCCCTGCCAAGCACAAAGTAAAGTACCTAGGTGTGTACCTTGACAAAACATTATCGTTTGTCCCACATATCAACCACCTGATCAGTAAAGGAAATGGGTGTATACGACAACTTTACCCACTCCTGAACAAATACAGCAAACTCAGCACCAAAAATAAAAAAATGTTATACACTGCAATAATAAGACCAACTATAACCTACGGAGCCCCTGTGTGGAACAGCGTTTCAGACACGACATATCTAAGACTGCAACGTATACAGAACAAATGCCTCCGACTTACACTAAACAAAGATAGATACGCTAGAATACAAGACATACATAGAGAGACAGACATACCGACAATCAAAGACTATACCAAACATGTAACGCATTCTTTCTACACTAAGTTGATTAAAAACAGCTACTTAACCAAAAATATGGTGAAGTCAAACTCACTAACCAAAAAACACAAACAAATATATACAAAATATTTAAATAATGTATAACAAAATATTTTACAGTAAATAATAAAGATAAAATACCCATTCCTTACAAGAGCCTGTGGCGTCGTGCCAGCGTTCCCGACTGGCACTCCGAAAGCAGGCGTTCAAGTCCCACGCAAGGCATTAAATTTTTTCTTTTTTTCTTTTCTTTTTAAATCTAATTTTACATGCAAAAACACATAGGCAATGGGCAATATAAGTTTGCCACAGCTATTGCCTAAAACATAAAACAGGTTTTTAAAAATTTTCCTGTAAAGAGCATATCAACAAAAATTAACTTAACATATACCTGCTCAAACAAATAAATTAAATATCATAAGCATAATTGCGACACAGCAATCTGCATGAAAGAAAAATAAGTTAGGATGAAAGCCTTTTAAGGCTAATAACCTATAATAGTAAATAAAAGTTTTGTAATATATGTTATGTATGTAATGTATTGTATTTTTAAATGTTGATTAATAAACTGTTTTTGAATTTGAATTTGGTTCTCGTCCGATCACCGAAGTTAAGCAACATTGGGCACAGTCAGTACTTGGATGGGTGACCGCTTGGGAACACTGTGTGCGGTTGCCTTTTTATATTAAAAATATAAATTATTTTTCTTCTGTTTTTTTTTTTTACACACCATATATAAATATATGTTATTTATAAATGTAAACCTTTTATATTATTCGTCAACAAATAAATATTATTTTTTGTATAAAATTTTATTGCATTTATAACTCATATCATGGTTACTTTAAAGCGAGAAGTTTTTTTAATATTTCAAATGAATATAAAATAATATAAATTTTATGAAATTTATTTATTTTTAGAAATAGCAATCGCTTATAATTATAACAAAATTTTAATAATGTTTAATTTTATTTCAATAATTTATATATATATTTTTTAATAAAAATAATATACTCTTATTTAATAATATATGTTGGTCCTATATATAGGACCGAAAATATTTCTTATTTGTTTTTTTTTTTTTTAAATTGTCATTTAAAACGCTTATGCACGTTCTCCACGAATACGTCTTGCCAATTGTATATCCTTAGGCATAATTGTAACACGCTTTGCATGAATTGCGCATAAATTGGTATCTTCAAATAAACCTACTAAATAGGCTTCACTAGCTTCTTGTAATGCCATAACAGCTGAACTTTGGAAACGTAAATCGGTTTTAAAATCTTGTGCAATTTCACGTACTAAACGTTGGAATGGTAATTTACGAATTAACAATTCAGTACTTTTTTGATAACGACGAATTTCTCGTAAAGCTACTGTACCAGGACGATATCTGTGTGGTTTTTTTACTCCACCAGTTGCTGGTGCACTTTTACGTGCAGCTTTCGTTGCTAATTGTTTTCTTGGTGCTTTACCACCAGTTGATTTACGTGCAGTTTGCTTGGTTCTAGCCATTTTCAAATAATAATGTTTTTACAAAAAAACACACAATTTTAAAAATTATATTCGACAATTTGATACTACAAAGTCAAATGTTTAAATGCGAAATAAATGTGTTGTATTTATATTTATATGAAATTTCAAAATTTTTGTTGTTATATCCTATTGGATAGCTATCAGAGTATGGACTAATCAAATTGTATAGGCGTGGCTTAAAAAATCTTTAATGCTTTATATAAAAAGGCACAATTGTACCGGCGCTCACATACATTACAATACTTGTGAGGTTAACACACGTGTTATCCGTTCGTTAAAATATTGTAAATAATTTTTTATTAAAATGACTGGCAGAGGAAAAGGTGGAAAGGGTCTTGGAAAAGGGGGTGCAAAACGTCATAGAAAAGTTTTGCGTGATAATATCCAAGGTATTACAAAACCTGCAATTCGTCGTTTAGCACGACGAGGTGGAGTAAAACGTATCTCTGGTTTAATTTATGAAGAAACACGTGGTGTACTTAAAGTATTCCTTGAAAATGTTATTCGGGATGCTGTTACATATACTGAACACGCAAAACGTAAAACAGTTACAGCTATGGATGTTGTATATGCATTAAAACGACAAGGTCGTACTTTGTATGGTTTTGGAGGTTAAGAAAATATAATAATTTACTTAAAATATTTAGTAAATTTATTAAAGAATATTTAATACATCCGATAAATTTAAACAGGCTTTCCTTTTTGGGAAGCCACTAATTTTATTTATATAAGAGTAAATAAATTTGTTAATAAATATAACATATTATATAATTTGTTTACAACAAATTATTTTGTTTATAACATACATTACCAAATATTTTTTTTTTTTTTTTTTTTTGTAATATATCTGCAATAATAAATTATAATTTGTATATTATCTATTTTATTTTACAATAACTTATTGAATTTTTGAAAAAATTTTATTATAAATTAATATACTATTATATTTTTTATATATACAAGTTAAGAGTAACAAGTATCGATAGGAGATTATCGAATTTATAACTAATAAAACATTTCGCCTTAATCAAAGAAAATAAATATTTTGCTATACCATTTGTTATACTTTCAATAAATAATTTATTATTAAATTTTTATTATTTCATTTATTTTTTAAAATTATTAAAAATATTTTTCTAATAATTATAAGCGTACATAAACAAGTAGTAAATGTAAAATGAAAATAATAAAGGTAATGTAATGCATTTGCATTACACTGATTTACGATATATATTACGATATCCTTTATTATATTTAAAATTAATAATATTGATATACTAATAATAGATATATTCAAGCTATTAATATATAAAATTTTATATTAAATATGATATTAATAATTGTTTATTTTATTTTTTTGTATATATAAAAATAATTTACTCTTATTTAAAAAATTTGATGGCTCTCTTAAAAAGAGAGCCGTTTTTATATGTTGATGTATTTTTATGTTATCAATTAAATAATATTTTCGATTTATTTATTTTGAACTTGTATATTTTGTAACAGCTTTAGTACCTTCACTAACAGCGTGCTTTGCCAATTCACCAGGTAATAATAATCGAACTGCGGTTTGAATTTCCCGACTTGTGATTGTTGAACGTTTATTATAATGTGCTAAACGTGATGCTTCAGCAGCAATACGTTCAAAAATATCATTAACAAAACTGTTCATGATACTCATAGCTTTACTAGAGATACCAGTATCAGGATGCACTTGTTTTAATACTTTGTAAATGTAAATTGCATATGATTCCTTGCGCTTCCTCTTCTTTTTCTTATCACTCTTTGATATATTTTTTTGAGCTTTGCCAGCTTTTTTTTCTGCTTTTCCACTTGTTTTTGGTGGCATTGTTACAAACAATTAATATACACAGATAGTTACAGAACACCAGTCAGTATATGTATGAGCGTGTCGTGTATACAACTAGCGTATTATATACGCGAAGATGGATATAACAATAAAAATGAATACTACTCTCTGATTGGCTGAAAATAATACTATAAGGTGATTGGTTTATTTTTAAAGTTTTATATTTTATAAATATTATAAATTAAAATACCCAAATAACATTTTAAACATTTATGTTACAATCCCCGTAACGTACACATCTGTGTGATTATATTTACAAAAAAAAATATTAATTAAATAAATTTATTCGCTATGTCTGGACGAGGTAAAGGTGGTAAAGTAAAGGGAAAGGCAAAGTCAAGATCAAGCCGAGCAGGATTACAATTTCCTGTTGGAAGAATTCACAGATTATTACGAAAAGGAAATTATGCTGAACGAGTAGGTGCTGGTGCCCCAGTATATTTGGCTGCTGTTATGGAATATTTGGCTGCAGAAGTTCTCGAGTTAGCTGGTAATGCTGCCCGTGATAACAAAAAAACACGTATCATTCCACGTCATTTACAATTGGCAATTCGTAATGATGAAGAATTAAATAAATTATTATCTGGTGTAACAATTGCTCAAGGTGGTGTATTACCAAACATTCAAGCAGTGTTATTACCAAAGAAAACTGAAAAGAAAGCATAAATTAAAAACATTGCATTAATTTTTATAATAATAATACATCGATCATAGGCCTTTTAATAAAAGGCCACAAATTTATTTAAAATAAGAGTAAAAATTATTTTTATAAATAATATATTATAATATTTTTTTAAAGAATCAATTTAAATAATTATAAATTAATGATTCTTTTTTTTTTTTCTTTTTTTATATGTTATTATGGAAATAATTCATCATATTATGATGACATTTAGGTAACATATTATAAGAATATTCATAAAATATTATCAAAATAATATTGTATTATGATGATATTTAGACAAAATATTATAAGAATATACACAAAATATTATCAAAATAATATCATTAGATAACAAAACTGTTCATGATACTCATACCTTTACTAGAGATAAAAGTATCAGGATGCACTTGTATTAATACATATTATCACAACATCACAAAATATTTTTTAAAAGGAAAAATTTTTTTAAAATTATTATAAAATTTGATTGAATTAAATTTCAATTTATTTTTTTAATAATTAAAGAAAAAAAAGAAAAAAAAAGCATATAAACTTTCTATTGAAAATGTTATTTTAAACTAGATGGCCAAGTGAACTTCGTTACACAAACAATATATGACGTATTCGTTATTTAAATAATCAGTATCCTTTGATATTATATCAATACGTTACTCTCTTCTTTTGATACATATTAATAAAATTTCAATTTATAAGATTTTATGTCAATTATATAAATAATATTATAAATTTTCTAAATACATAAGTTAATTAACAAAAAATTTGAATAACAAGATAAATTTATATATGATGTTTTAATACTCGATACTATAATATATCGCATCCGTTACCAATTATTCGGTATCCTTTGATTTATACACAGAATGAACTAAAAATATATATCAAATTTATTTTATTTATTTATATATTTAATATTATTATTATTATTTTATATTACAAAGTTTCTTAACGAAGCTTACAATGATTTCTCATATCGTACTTAACAAAATTATTTAGATCATATAAAATTTAAATTGTTAAAAAATTTGTATATTTATTATTATTATTTATTTTTATTAAAATTACATAACATAAAATTAATAATATTTTAATAATTATATAAATTAATTCTTATTTAAAATAATCTTATATTAATCTCAACAAATACTCTAATAATATATTTTGTCATAAATTTTTTTATATTTAAAATAAATATTATAATATATAAATACTTATATCAGTATAAAATTTCTTTATATAATTATGAAAAAATTAATTTAATAGTTAATTATTGATATTAATGCATAAATAAAAGTATTTTCTAATGAAATATATTTTGTCAATGTTCGATTAACACATTTCATAATAATACGTTTTCATTATTGACAAAAAAAGTTTTTCTAAAAATGAAATCTTATACTATAATATATATATTTATATATTAAATTTTTTAATTATTTATATACTAATAATTTATAATAAATCGATATTAAATAAAAAATAAAAATATATACTTTTTAAGTTTACCTTAAAAATATTATTGTTTTGTATGATTGAAATAATTAATATTAAACTATGTTTATTAATAATTGTTAATAAAAAAATTAAATATATTTTAATTTATAAAATAAATATTATTATTAAATTTATAATTTATTATTTTATATATTATAGAAATTGAAAAAATAAATCATGTTTACTACGACAGTAAATTAGAAATACTATTTAATTTTTATGTGTTTTCTACATGGTACTTTGACTTACATAGGGACTTATATTATTGTGAATAATGATATAATTGAAAACCTTTATTTTTTATTTGATAGAATTATTATATTTTATCATTTAAATATTTATAATAAATACATTATTTTTATAAAGTAAAAAATATGGCCGAAGAAAATTCTACAGCTGTTGCAGCAACTGCGGTTACTGCTGCTTCTACAACACCAACAAAAAAAGCAACAGCTTCTGGTGCTAAACGTACAAAACAACATTCAAAACCAACACATCCACGTACATCAGAAATGGTTGTTAACGCAATTAAAAATATAAAAGAACGTGGTGGTTCATCATTACAAGCAATTAAAAAATATTTAGCTGCAAATTATAAAGTGGATTCAGATAAAATTTCACCATTTATTAAAAAATATTTAAAAGCTGCTGTAACTGAGGGAGCCTTGGTACAAACTAAAGGTAAAGGTGCATCTGGTTCATTCAAATTGGCTGCTTCCGCTTCATCTAATTCTTCAGCTAAATCAAAAGTTTCCAAAAAAGAAAGTGGAGCAAAAGGTTCAGCAAAGAGTGCTAAAAGTAAACGGGCACCAAAAGAAAAGAAAGCCACAACTACATCATTGGCAGCCAAAAAGCCTAAAGCAAAAAAAGCGACTCCATCATCATCAACTGCTGCTAAAAAAGTTACTGCAAAATCATCAGCGGCATCAAAAAAAGCACCAGTTAAAGCAAAACCAGCAAAAAGTACAAAATCCGCTGCCAAAAGTAGCCCTGCTCGTAAACCGAAAGCACCAAAAGCTAAGAAAGCTTCTGTTGCCAAATCATCTCCTACAAAAATTAAAAAAGCAGCACCAAAAAAGAAATGATCTGTTACTTTAATAATATATTGAAATATTTCATTATTTTTGCTAAAAAATGAAAATAACATAGGCCTTAATACAGGCCACAAATTAATATTTGATAAGAGTAAATTATTTTTTGTATAAATATTTTATAAAATAATAGTTTAGAAACATTTGCCACAGTCAGTACCACGGATGGGTGGCCACTTGAGAATACTGTGTGCGGTTGCATTTTTATTTAAAATATATGGTATAATAAATAAGTATATATTTAAATTGATTACTTCATTGAAAATTTTAATAATATACTTTAATATTAATGATATTTATGAAAAATATATATTTGTAAAAATTTTCATTTATTACTGGCAACAGCCATACCACGTTGAAAACACCGGTTCTCGTCCAAAAAGTTTTGTAATATATGTTATGTATGTAATGTATTGTATTTTTAAATGTTGATTAATAAACTGTTTTTGATTTGAATTTGGTTCTCGTCCGATCACCGAAGTTAAGCAACATTGGGCACAGTCAGTACTTGGATGGGTGACCGCTTGGGAACACTGTGTGCGGTTGCCTTTTTATATTAAAAATATAAATTATTTTTCTTCTGTTTTTTTTTTTTACACACCATATATAAATATATGTTATTTATAAATGTAAACCTTTTATATTATTCGTCAACAAATAAATATTATTTTTTGTATAAAATTTTATTGCATTTATAACTCATATCATGGTTACTTTAAAGCGAGAAGTTTTTTTAATATTTCAAATGAATATAAAATAATATAAATTTTATGAAATTTATTTATTTTTAGAAATAGCAATCGCTTATAATTATAACAAAATTTTAATAATGTTTAATTTTATTTCAATAATTTATATATATATTTTTTAATAAAAATAATATACTCTTATTTAATAATATATGTTGGTCCTATATATAGGACCGAAAATATTTCTTATTTGTTTTTTTTTTTTTTAAATTGTCATTTAAAACGCTTATGCACGTTCTCCACGAATACGTCTTTGCATGAATTGCGCATAAATTGGTATCTTCAAATAAACCTACTAAATAGGCTTCACTAGCTTCTTGTAATGCCATAACAGCTGAACTTTGGAAACGTAAATCGGTTTTAAAATCTTGTGCAATTTCACGTACTAAACGTTGGAATGGTAATTTACGAATTAACAATTCAGTACTTTTTTGATAACGACGAATTTCTCGTAAAGCTACTGTACCAGGACGATATCTGTGTGGTTTTTTTACTCCACCAGTTGCTGGTGCACTTTTACGTGCAGCTTTCGTTGCTAATTGTTTTCTTGGTGCTTTACCACCAGTTGATTTACGTGCAGTTTGCTTGGTTCTAGCCATTTTCAAATAATAATGTTTTTACAAAAAAACACACAATTTTAAAAATTATATTCGACAATTTGATACTACAAAGTCAAATGTTTAAATGCGAAATAAATGTGTTGTATTTATATTTATATGAAATTTCAAAATTTTTGTTGTTATATCCTATTGGATAGCTATCAGAGTATGGACTAATCAAATTGTATAGGCGTGGCTTAAAAAATCTTTAATGCTTTATATAAAAAGGCACAATTGTACCGGCGCTCACATACATTACAATACTTGTGAGGTTAACACACGTGTTATCCGTTCGTTAAAATATTGTAAATAATTTTTTATTAAAATGACTGGCAGAGGAAAAGGTGGAAAGGGTCTTGGAAAAGGGGGTGCAAAACGTCATAGAAAAGTTTTGCGTGATAATATCCAAGGTATTACAAAACCTGCAATTCGTCGTTTAGCACGACGAGGTGGAGTAAAACGTATCTCTGGTTTAATTTATGAAGAAACACGTGGTGTACTTAAAGTATTCCTTGAAAATGTTATTCGGGATGCTGTTACATATACTGAACACGCAAAACGTAAAACAGTTACAGCTATGGATGTTGTATATGCATTAAAACGACAAGGTCGTACTTTGTATGGTTTTGGAGGTTAAGAAAATATAATAATTTACTTAAAATATTTAGTAAATTTATTAAAGAATATTTAATACATCCGATAAATTTAAACAGGCTTTCCTTTTTGGGAAGCCACTAATTTTATTTATATAAGAGTAAATAAATTTGTTAATAAATATAACATATTATATAATTTGTTTACAACAAATTATTTTGTTTATAACATACATTACCAAATATTTTTTTTTTTTTTTTTTTTTTGTAATATATCTGCAATAATAAATTATAATTTGTATATTATCTATTTTATTTTACAATAACTTATTGAATTTTTGAAAAAATTTTATTATAAATTAATATACTATTATATTTTTTATATATACAAGTTAAGAGTAACAAGTATCGATAGGAGATTATCGAATTTATAACTAATAAAACATTTCGCCTTAATCAAAGAAAATAAATATTTTGCTATACCATTTGTTATACTTTCAATAAATAATTTATTATTAAATTTTTATTATTTCATTTATTTTTTAAAATTATTAAAAATATTTTTCTAATAATTATAAGCGTACATAAACAAGTAGTAAATGTAAAATGAAAATAATAAAGGTAATGTAATGCATTTGCATTACACTGATTTACGATATATATTCCGATATCCTTTATTATATTTAAAATTAATAATATTGATATACTAATAATAGATATATTCAAGCTATTAATATATAAAATTTTATATTAAATATGATATTAATAATTGTTTATTTTATTTTTTTGTATATATAAAAATAATTTACTCTTATTTAAAAAATTTGATGGCTCTCTTAAAAAGAGAGCCATTTTTATATGTTGATGTATTTTTATGTTATCAATTAAATAATATTTTCGATTTATTTATTTTGAACTTGTATATTTTGTAACAGCTTTAGTACCTTCACTAACAGCGTGCTTTGCCAATTCACCAGGTAATAATAATCGAACTGCGGTTTGAATTTCCCGACTTGTGATTGTTGAACGTTTATTATAATGTGCTAAACGTGATGCTTCAGCAGCAATACGTTCAAAAATATCATTAACAAAACTGTTCATGATACTCATAGCTTTACTAGAGATACCAGTATCAGGATGCACTTGTTTTAATACTTTGTAAATGTAAATTGCATATGATTCCTTGCGCTTCCTCTTCTTTTTCTTATCACTCTTTGATATATTTTTTTGAGCTTTGCCAGCTTTTTTTGCTGCTTTTCCACTTGTTTTTGGTGGCATTGTTACAAACAATTAATATACACAGATAGTTACAGAACACCAGTCAGTATATGTATGAGCGTGTCGTGTATACAACTAGCGTATTATATACGCGAAGATGGATATAACAATAAAAATGAATACTACTCTCTGATTGGCTAAAAATAATACTATAAGGTGATTGGTTTATTTTTAAAGTTTTATATTTTATAAATATTATAAATTAAAATACCCAAATAACATTTTAAACATTTATGTTACAATCCCCGTAACGTACACATCTGTGTGATTATATTTACAAAAAAAAATATTAATTAAATAAATTTATTCGCTATGTCTGGACGAGGTAAAGGTGGTAAAGTAAAGGGAAAGGCAAAGTCAAGATCAAGCCGAGCAGGATTACAATTTCCTGTTGGAAGAATTCACAGATTATTACGAAAAGGAAATTATGCTGAACGAGTAGGTGCTGGTGCCCCAGTATATTTGGCTGCTGTTATGGAATATTTGGCTGCAGAAGTTCTCGAGTTAGCTGGTAATGCTGCCCGTGATAACAAAAAAACACGTATCATTCCACGTCATTTACAATTGGCAATTCGTAATGATGAAGAATTAAATAAATTATTATCTGGTGTAACAATTGCTCAAGGTGGTGTATTACCAAACATTCAAGCAGTGTTATTACCAAAGAAAACTGAAAAGAAAGCATAAATTAAAAACATTGCATTAATTTTTATAATAATAATACATCGATCATAGGCCTTTTAATAAAAGGCCACAAATTTATTTAAAATAAGAGTAAAAATTATTTTTATAAATAATATATTATAATATTTTTTTAAAGAATCAATTTAAATAATTATAAATTAATGATTCTTTTTTTTTTTTTTTTTTTTTTATATGTTATTATGGAAATAATTCATCATATTATGATGACATTTAGGTAACATATTATAAGAATATTCATAAAATATTATCAAAATAATATTGTATTATGATGATATTTAGACAAAATATTATAAGAATATACACAAAATATTATCAAAATAATATCATTAGATAACAAAACTGTTCATGATACTCATACCTTTACTAGAGATAAAAGTATCAGGATGCACTTGTATTAATACATATTATCACAACATCACAAAATATTTTTTAAAAGTAAAAATTTTTTTAAAATTATTATAAAATTTGATTGAATTAAATTTCAATTTATTTTTTTAATAATTAAAGAAAAAAAAGAAAAAAAAAGCATATAAACTTTCTATTGAAAATGTTATTTTAAACTAGATGGCCAAGTGAACTTCGTTACACAAACAATATATGACGTATTCGTTATTTAAATAATCAGTATCCTTTGATATTATATCAATACGTTACTCTCTTCTTTTGATACATATTAATAAAATTTCAATTTATAAGATTTTATGTCAATTATATAAATAATATTATAAATTTTCTAAATACATAAGTTAATTAACAAAAAATTTGAATAACAAGATAAATTTATATATGATGTTTTAATACTCGATACTATAATATATCGCATCCGTTACCAATTATTCGGTATCCTTTGATTTATACACAGAATGAACTAAAAATATATATCAAATTTATTTTATTTATTTATATATTTAATATTATTATTATTATTTTATATTACAAAGTTTCTTAACGAAGCTTACAATGATTTCTCATATCGTACTTAACAAAATTATTTAGATCATATAAAATTTAAATTGTTAAAAAATTTGTATATTTATTATTATTATTTATTTTTATTAAAATTACATAACATAAAATTAATAATATTTTAATAATTATATAAATTAATTCTTATTTAAAATAATCTTATATTAATCTCAACAAATACTCTAATAATATATTTTGTCATAAATTTTTTTATATTTAAAATAAATATTATAATATATAAATACTTATATCAGTATAAAATTTCTTTATATAATTATGAAAAAATTAATTTAATAGTTAATTATTGATATTAATGCATAAATAAAAGTATTTTCTAATGAAATATATTTTGTCAATGTTCGATTAACACATTTCATAATAATACGTTTTCATTATTGACAAAAAAAGTTTTTCTAAAAATGAAATCTTATACTATAATATATATATTTATATATTAAATTTTTTAATTATTTATATACTAATAATTTATAATAAATCGATATTAAATAAAAAATAAAAATATATACTTTTTAAGTTTACCTTAAAAATATTATTGTTTTGTATGATTGAAATAATTAATATTAAACTATGTTTATTAATAATTGATAATAAAAAAATTAAATATATTTTAATTTATAAAATAAATATTATTATTAAATTTATAATTTATTATTTTATATATTATAGAAATTGAAAAAATAAATCATGTTTACTACGACAGTAAATTAGAAATACTATTTAATTTTTATGTGTTTTCTACATGGTACTTTGACTTACATAGGGACTTATATTATTGTGAATAATGATATAATTGAAAACCTTTATTTTTTATTTGATAGAATTATTATATTTTATCATTTAAATATTTATAATAAATACATTATTTTTATAAAGTAAAAAATATGGCCGAAGAAAATTCTACAGCTGTTGCAGCAACTGCGGTTACTGCTGCTTCTACAACACCAACAAAAAAAGCAACAGCTTCTGGTGCTAAACGTACAAAACAACATTCAAAACCAACACATCCACGTACATCAGAAATGGTTGTTAACGCAATTAAAAATTTAAAAGAACGTGGTGGTTCATCATTACAAGCAATTAAAAAATATTTAGCTGCAAATTATAAAGTGGATTCTGATAAAATTTCACCATTTATTAAAAAATATTTAAAAGCTGCTGTAACTGAGGGAGCCTTGGTACAAACTAAAGGTAAAGGTGCATCTGGTTCATTCAAATTGGCTGCTTCCGCTTCATCTAATTCTTCAGCTAAATCAAAAGTTTCCAAAAAAGAAAGTGGAGCAAAAGGTTCAGCAAAGAGTGCTAAAAGTAAACGGGCACCAAAAGAAAAGAAAGCCACAACTACATCATTGGCAGCCAAAAAGCCTAAAGCAAAAAAAGCGACTCCATCATCATCAACTGCTGCTAAAAAAGTTACTGCAAAATCATCAGCGGCATCAAAAAAAGCACCAGTTAAAGCAAAACCAGCAAAAAGTACAAAATCCGCTGCCAAAAGTAGCCCTGCTCGTAAACCGAAAGCACCAAAAGCTAAGAAAGCTTCTGTTGCCAAATCATCTCCTACAAAAATTAAAAAAGCAGCACCAAAAAAGAAATGATCTGTTACTTTAATAATATATTGAAATATTTCATTATTTTTGCTAAAAAATGAAAATAACATAGGCCTTAATACAGGCCACAAATTAATATTTGATAAGAGTAAATTATTTTTTGTATAAATATTTTATAAAATAATAGTTTAGAAACATTTGCCACAGTCAGTACCACGGATGGGTGGCCACTTGAGAATACTGTGTGCGGTTGCATTTTTATTTAAAATATATGGTATAATAAATAAGTATATATTTAAATTGATTACTTCATTGAAAATTTTAATAATATACTTTAATATTAATGATATTTATGAAAAATATATATTTGTAAAAATTTTCATTTATTACTGGCAACAGCCATACCACGTTGAAAACACCGGTTCTCGTCCCATTATCTGTACAGCGTTCATACCGTACAGTACAGTGAATTGTTGAAGCAAATTATTGTATAATTACATTCAAAGCGAAAACAATTTCATACACACACCTACAGAACAAGTTAAATCAAATATAAAAAAGTATAAAAACAAACTATAAAATAAGTGACGGGCGTAGCCAAACAAAAAAAAAGGGGGCGACCTAGTCGCTCCCCTGCTATCACTAAAATTTTAAAAGTGCAACCCGATGACGTCGGAATACAACAAAGCACCGAAGAAGAAGCCAACAAAATAGAAAAAATAGTTAGTGAAAATAGCGAGAACACAAGTGCAGTGCCTCCAAGAATGGAAAACCAAAACAAAAACAATATACAAAACATTTTCAAAAAACAAACAGAAGTGCAAGTGCAAGTGCCCACAAAAAACAGATTTAATCCCCTAACCACTGAAGAAGGTCAAACAGAGGAAGATGTGGAACAAGAAGGCACAGACCCAAAAGAAATTAATGAAAATGACAAAAACACAGAAAGGACACAAGGAGGTAAGAATAAACCACCTCCAATTGTTATACACAGCACTCCAAATAACCATAAGGAGTTCATGGAGCAAATAAAGGAACATGTGAAAAAGGGATTCCATGTGAAATACACGTTCAAAAAAACGAATCTATTCATCCATGACTCAAATGAATATAAAAACTACGTCAAAATTCTAGACAACGAAAACATGGAGTTCCATACATACACGGAAAGGACAGAAAAACACCACGCCTTCGTATTGGTCGGGCTACCAAGAGGAATCGACGAAGAGGAAATTAAGCAAGACATAGAGAAATGCCTCAAAACAAACATTATTAAAGTATATCCAATGAGATCCTCCTACAGATCTCTATATCTTGTGATCACCGGACAAAGCACGTCCCTAAAACAACTAACCCAAGAAGTTAAATATGTGTACAACGTAAAAATTACCTGGGAAAGGCACAGGAACGCCAAACTAATTATCCAGTGTCACAGATGTCAGGCCTGGTCACATGCCACTACGAACTGTAGAATGAACCCAAAGTGCCTAAAATGCGCAGGACCTCACTGGAGCCGTGACTGTACAATAAAAGAAAACACGGAAGAAAATAAAAAACTTTTAAAATGTGCAAACTGTGAAAATAACCACCCGGCAAACTCTACAGAATGCCGAATTTATATCAACAAAATCGAGCAGATAGAAAGGAGAAGAAAAACAAACACGGTCCCTGTAAGAAATCAACAAAAATTCGTGACAGCACCACTACCTCCAACAAATCCCTGGGCAATGAGAAACCCATTCACTCAAAATGATAGACCCACCCAAGTGTACGCTCATGTACACAGCCAAGCACCAACACAAACAACATCCATATCTACTACTACTAACATAAACAATTTGGTAAGTGAGTTTGACACATTAAACAAATTAATAGATGTAGAAAGAATGCTAAAATATGTAAAAGACCTAAACCATGACCTTATGAAATGCAAAAACGAATTAGAGAAATTCATGGTTTTCAACAACTTTTGCACAAAAAATTTTAGCCAATGTCCGCCGTAAAATGTGCGACATGGAATGCTAATGGGCTACGCCAAAACCTTGGTGAACTTAGATCGTTCATCAGAGAACAAAAGGTGGACATTATGATGATAAATGAAACCAAATTATCAGGAGAACATAAAATAAAAATTAGAAATTTTAATATAATTAGGAAAGATAGAACAACACAAGGCGGAGGTGTAGCAATAATAATAAAAAATAGCATTCCGTTTCGCACAATTGAAATCAATGGTTCCGTATCCATAGAATGCGTCGGAATCGAACTATTAAATAATATAAAAATTATTGCAGTGTATAACACTCCCGCTAACAAGTTCCCCATGGAGGATCTAGCAAAATTGTTCAGGATGGGTAACAAAATATTAGTAATAGGTGATCTTAATGCTCGCCATACGGCATGGAAGAATCATGTATCAAACACAAACGGACGAACATTACATAAATTCACTAACGACAACAACATCGTCATCCAACACACAGATTTTCCAACTAACGGAATGACACCCACCTTCATTGATCTTGTGATTAATAAAAATGTTAACAACATCACGCACCCAACCTCAATACCAGAGTTATCATCAGACCACAACCCGGTAATATTTAATATTACAAACTTAAATAAAGACAACACCAAACACATTGTCACTTCCTATAAATCAACCGATTGGGCAGAGTTTAGAAAAAAATTAAATTCAACAATAAAAATCAATAATAAAATAAACAATGCCCAAGAAGTTGATCAGGAAATAGATAACTTCACAAAAGGGGTGCAACAAGTCCAAAAAGCTCACAGCCGACGGGTCGTGATAGTTGATAACAGGTATCTCCCTGATGACAACACAAAAAACTTAATCAAATATAAAAATGCGATGAGGAAACTGTACCAAAAAAGATTTATACCAGGCCTCAAAGCAGATATAAACAAAATCACGAAAATGATCAGGAGGAACATTAAAAACAAGATCAATGAACAGTGGGAAAAAACACTAACGGACTTACGACCCGGTGACAGAACAATGTGGCGAATAACGAAGACGTTTAAAAAACCGAGACAACAAATCCCCACAATCACCACGAACGATAATAATTACATGACGGACAAAGACAAAGCTGACATAATAAGTGAAACTTTAGAGGAGATCCAGACTAACGAACAGACTACTCCACTAGAAGAGGACATAAAACGAAGAATACATGAATTCTTTCATACCACACAAACACCACAAAACAACACCAAAATAAAGCTCACAACCCCCCAAGAAATTAAAAACATAATTAAAACCCTCCCAAATAACAAAGCCCCAGGACAAGACGGGATAGACACCAAAATAATCAAAAACTTTACCACCAAAGCTATAGTACAACTTCAGTACATAATAAATGCAATCCTGAGGATAGGATACTTCCCTGAGTCCTGGAGAACGGCAATAGTGATCCCAGTACCGAAACCTAACAAGGATCATAGTAATCCCAAAAATTACAGACCAATAAGCCTCCTGAGCACGCTGTCCAAGATAGCGGAAAAAGTCATTTTGGAAAGAATAAACAAGATAAGTCAGTCCAAAAATATAATAATACACGAACAATTCGGATTCAGAAGAGGTCATGGCACTTGCATGCAAGTTGCCAGAATAGCAAGTGACATAATACAAAATTTTAACAAAAGTAACGTCACGGCCATGGCCCTTCTGGATATTGAGAAAGCCTTTGACACGGTATATATTGATGGACTGATTTACAAACTAATAAATTATGACTTCCCAAGATGGCTAATAGCACTACTGGACAGTTACCTCAGAGGAAGGGGATTCTATGTAAAAATAAACAACAGCACATCGGAACTCCGACACCCAAAAGCAGGTGTGCCACAAGGATCGGTACTTGGGCCCATATTGTTCACCTACTTTATTAATGATATCCCAAAATTTGCCAAAACAAAAACTGCGATATACGCGGATGACACTGCCGTGTACGCCCACTCCTTTAATGCTCAGGTGGCAACAAAACAACTACAAATACACCTGGATATGATACTGAAGTTTGCCAGGGACTGGAAAATCAAAATAAATAACAACAAAACTGAACATATAATTTTTAGCAAAAAATTTACAAATATCAAAATCTACGATCCACTTAAGGTAGACGGCGTAGCCATAGTCCCTGCCAAGCACAAAGTAAAGTACCTAGGTGTGTACCTTGACAAAACATTATCGTTTGTCCCACATATCAACCACCTGATCAGTAAAGGAAATGGGTGTATACGACAACTTTACCCACTCCTGAACAAATACAGCAAACTCAGCACCAAAAATAAAAAAATGTTATACACTGCAATAATAAGACCAACTATAACCTACGGAGCCCCTGTGTGGAACAGCGTTTCAGACACGACATATCTAAGACTGCAACGTATACAGAACAAATGCCTCCGACTTACACTAAACAAAGATAGATACGCTAGAATACAAGACATACATAGAGAGACAGACATACCGACAATCAAAGACTATACCAAACATGTAACGCATTCTTTCTACACTAAGTTGATTAAAAACAGCTACTTAACCAAAAATATGGTGAAGTCAAACTCACTAACCAAAAAACACAAACAAATATATACAAAATATTTAAATAATGTATAACAAAATATTTTACAGTAAATAATAAAGATAAAATACCCATTCCTTACAAGAGCCTGTGGCGTCGTGCCAGCGTTCCCGACTGGCACTCCGAAAGCAGGCGTTCAAGTCCCACGCAAGGCATTAAATTTTTTCTTTTTTTCTTTTCTTTTTAAATCTAATTTTACATGCAAAAACACATAGGCAATGGGCAATATAAGTTTGCCACAGCTATTGCCTAAAACATAAAACAGGTTTTTAAAAATTTTCCTGTAAAGAGCATATCAACAAAAATTAACTTAACATATACCTGCTCAAACAAATAAATTAAATATCATAAGCATAATTGCGACACAGCAATCTGCATGAAAGAAAAATAAGTTAGGATGAAAGCCTTTTAAGGCTAATAACCTATAATAGTAAATAAAAGTTTTGTAATATATGTTATGTATGTAATGTATTGTATTTTTAAATGTTGATTAATAAACTGTTTTTGAATTTGAATTTGAATTTGGTTCTCGTCCGATCACCGAAGTTAAGCAACATTGGGCACAGTCAGTACTTGGATGGGTGACCGCTTGGGAACACTGTGTGCGGTTGCCTTTTTATATTAAAAATATAAATTATTTTTCTTCTGTTTTTTTTTTTTACACACCATATATAAATATATGTTATTTATAAATGTAAACCTTTTATATTATTCGTCAACAAATAAATATTATTTTTTGTATAAAATTTTATTGCATTTATAACTCATATCATGGTTACTTTAAAGCGAGAAGTTTTTTTAATATTTCAAATGAATATAAAATAATATAAATTTTATGAAATTTATTTATTTTTAGAAATAGCAATCGCTTATAATTATAACAAAATTTTAATAATGTTTAATTTTATTTCAATAATTTATATATATATTTTTTAATAAAAATAATATACTCTTATTTAATAATATATGTTGGTCCTATATATAGGACCGAAAATATTTCTTATTTGTTTTTTTTTTTTTTAAATTGTCATTTAAAACGCTTATGCACGTTCTCCACGAATACGTCTTGCCAATTGTATATCCTTAGGCATAATTGTAACACGCTTTGCATGAATTGCGCATAAATTGGTATCTTCAAATAAACCTACTAAATAGGCTTCACTAGCTTCTTGTAATGCCATAACAGCTGAACTTTGGAAACGTAAATCGGTTTTAAAATCTTGTGCAATTTCACGTACTAAACGTTGGAATGGTAATTTACGAATTAACAATTCAGTACTTTTTTGATAACGACGAATTTCTCGTAAAGCTACTGTACCAGGACGATATCTGTGTGGTTTTTTTACTCCACCAGTTGCTGGTGCACTTTTACGTGCAGCTTTCGTTGCTAATTGTTTTCTTGGTGCTTTACCACCAGTTGATTTACGTGCAGTTTGCTTGGTTCTAGCCATTTTCAAATAATAATGTTTTTACAAAAAAACACACAATTTTAAAAATTATATTCGACAATTTGATACTACAAAGTCAAATGTTTAAATGCGAAATAAATGTGTTGTATTTATATTTATATGAAATTTCAAAATTTTTGTTGTTATATCCTATTGGATAGCTATCAGAGTATGGACTAATCAAATTGTATAGGCGTGGCTTAAAAAATCTTTAATGCTTTATATAAAAAGGCACAATTGTACCGGCGCTCACATACATTACAATACTTGTGAGGTTAACACACGTGTTATCCGTTCGTTAAAATATTGTAAATAATTTTTTATTAAAATGACTGGCAGAGGAAAAGGTGGAAAGGGTCTTGGAAAAGGGGGTGCAAAACGTCATAGAAAAGTTTTGCGTGATAATATCCAAGGTATTACAAAACCTGCAATTCGTCGTTTAGCACGACGAGGTGGAGTAAAACGTATCTCTGGTTTAATTTATGAAGAAACACGTGGTGTACTTAAAGTATTCCTTGAAAATGTTATTCGGGATGCTGTTACATATACTGAACACGCAAAACGTAAAACAGTTACAGCTATGGATGTTGTATATGCATTAAAACGACAAGGTCGTACTTTGTATGGTTTTGGAGGTTAAGAAAATATAATAATTTACTTAAAATATTTAGTAAATTTATTAAAGAATATTTAATACATCCGATAAATTTAAACAGGCTTTCCTTTTTGGGAAGCCACTAATTTTATTTATATAAGAGTAAATAAATTTGTTAATAAATATAACATATTATATAATTTGTTTACAACAAATTATTTTGTTTATAACATACATTACCAAATATTTTTTTTTTTTTTTTTTTTTTTGTAATATTTCTGCAATAATAAATTATAATTTGTATATTATCTATTTTATTTTACAATAACTTATTGAATTTTTGAAAAAATTTTATTATAAATTAATATACTATTATATTTTTTATATATACAAGTTAAGAGTAACAAGTATCGATAGGAGATTATCGAATTTATAACTAATAAAACATTTCGCCTTAATCAAAGAAAATAAATATTTTGCTATACCATTTGTTATACTTTCAATAAATAATTTATTATTAAATTTTTATTATTTCATTTATTTTTTAAAATTATTAAAAATATTTTTCTAATAATTATAAGCGTACATAAACAAGTAGTAAATGTAAAATGAAAATAATAAAGGTAATGTAATGCATTTGCATTACACTGATTTACGATATATATTCCGATATCCTTTATTATATTTAAAATTAATAATATTGATATACTAATAATAGATATATTCAAGCTATTAATATATAAAATTTTATATTAAATATGATATTAATAATTGTTTATTTTATTTTTTTGTATATATAAAAATAATTTACTCTTATTTAAAAAATTTGATGGCTCTCTTAAAAAGAGAGCCGTTTTTATATGTTGATGTATTTTTATGTTATCAATTAAATAATATTTTCGATTTATTTATTTTGAACTTGTATATTTTGTAACAGCTTTAGTACCTTCACTAACAGCGTGCTTTGCCAATTCACCAGGTAATAATAATCGAACTGCGGTTTGAATTTCCCGACTTGTGATTGTTGAACGTTTATTATAATGTGCTAAACGTGATGCTTCAGCAGCAATACGTTCAAAAATATCATTAACAAAACTGTTCATGATACTCATAGCTTTACTAGAGATACCAGTATCAGGATGCACTTGTTTTAATACTTTGTAAATGTAAATTGCATATGATTTCTTGCGCTTCCTCTTCTTTTTCTTATCACTCTTTGATATATTTTTTTGAGCTTTGCCAGCTTTTTTTGCTGCTTTTCCACTTGTTTTTGGTGGCATTGTTACAAACAATTAATATACACAGATAGTTACAGAACACCAGTCAGTATATGTATGAGCGTGTCGTGTATACAACTAGCGTATTATATACGCGAAGATGGATATAACAATAAAAATGAATACTACTCTCTGATTGGCTGAAAATAATACTATAAGGTGATTGGTTTATTTTTAAAGTTTTATATTTTATAAATATTATAAATTAAAATACCCAAATAACATTTTAAACATTTATGTTACAATCCCCGTAACGTACACATCTGTGTGATTATATTTACAAAAAAAAATATTAATTAAATAAATTTATTCGCTATGTCTGGACGAGGTAAAGGTGGTAAAGTAAAGGGAAAGGCAAAGTCAAGATCAAGCCGAGCAGGATTACAATTTCCTGTTGGAAGAATTCACAGATTATTACGAAAAGGAAATTATGCTGAACGAGTAGGTGCTGGTGCCCCAGTATATTTGGCTGCTGTTATGGAATATTTGGCTGCAGAAGTTCTCGAGTTAGCTGGTAATGCTGCCCGTGATAACAAAAAAACACGTATCATTCCACGTCATTTACAATTGGCAATTCGTAATGATGAAGAATTAAATAAATTATTATCTGGTGTAACAATTGCTCAAGGTGGTGTATTACCAAACATTCAAGCAGTGTTATTACCAAAGAAAACTGAAAAGAAAGCATAAATTAAAAACATTGCATTAATTTTTATAATAATAATACATCGATCATAGGCCTTTTAATAAAAGGCCACAAATTTATTTAAAATAAGAGTAAAAATTATTTTTATAAATAATATATTATAATATTTTTTTAAAGAATCAATTTAAATAATTATAAATTAATGATTCTTTTTTTTTTTTTTCTTTTTTTATATGTTATTATGGAAATAATTCATCATATTATGATGACATTTAGGTAACATATTATAAGAATATTCATAAAATATTATCAAAATAATATTGTATTATGATGATATTTAGACAAAATATTATAAGAATATACACAAAATATTATCAAAATAATATCATTAGATAACAAAACTGTTCATGATACTCATACCTTTACTAGAGATAAAAGTATCAGGATGCACTTATATTAATACATATTATCACAACATCACAAAATATTTTTTAAAAGGAAAAATTTTTTTAAAATTATTATAAAATTTGATTGAATTAAATTTCAATTTATTTTTTTAATAATTAAAGAAAAAAAAGAAAAAAAAAGCATATAAACTTTCTATTGAAAATGTTATTTTAAACTAGATGGCCAAGTGAACTTCGTTACACAAACAATATATGACGTATTCGTTATTTAAATAATCAGTATCCTTTGATATTATATCAATACGTTACTCTCTTCTTTTGATACATATTAATAAAATTTCAATTTATAAGATTTTATGTCAATTATATAAATAATATTATAAATTTTCTAAATACATAAGTTAATTAACAAAAAATTTGAATAACAAGATAAATTTATATATGATGTTTTAATACTCGATACTATAATATATCGCATCCGTTACCAATTATTCGGTATCCTTTGATTTATACACAGAATGAACTAAAAATATATATCAAATTTATTTTATTTATTTATATATTTAATATTATTATTATTATTTTATATTACAAAGTTTCTTAACGAAGCTTACAATGATTTCTCATATCGTACTTAACAAAATTATTTAGATCATATAAAATTTAAATTGTTAAAAAATTTGTATATTTATTATTATTATTTATTTTTATTAAAATTACATAACATAAAATTAATAATATTTTAATAATTATATAAATTAATTCTTATTTAAAATAATCTTATATTAATCTCAACAAATACTCTAATAATATATTTTGTCATAAATTTTTTTATATTTAAAATAAATATTATAATATATAAATACTTATATCAGTATAAAATTTCTTTATATAATTATGAAAAAATTAATTTAATAGTTAATTATTGATATTAATGCATAAATTAAAGTATTTTCTAATGAAATATATTTTGTCAATGTTCGATTAACACATTTCATAATAATACGTTTTCATTATTGACAAAAAAAGTTTTTCTAAAAATGAAATCTTATACTATAATATATATATTTATATATTAAATTTTTTAATTATTTATATACTAATAATTTATAATAAATCGATATTAAATAAAAAATAAAAATATATACTTTTTAAGTTTACCTTAAAAATATTATTGTTTTGTATGATTGAAATAATTAATATTAAACTATGTTTATTAATAATTGATAATAAAAAAATTAAATATATTTTAATTTATAAAATAAATATTATTATTAAATTTATAATTTATTATTTTATATATTATAGAAATTGAAAAAATAAATCATGTTTACTACGACAGTAAATTAGAAATACTATTTAATTTTTATGTGTTTTCTACATGGTACTTTGACTTACATAGGGACTTATATTATTGTGAATAATGATATAATTGAAAACCTTTATTTTTTATTTGATAGAATTATTATATTTTATCATTTAAATATTTATAATAAATACATTATTTTTATAAAGTAAAAAATATGGCCGAAGAAAATTCTACAGCTGTTGCAGCAACTGCGGTTACTGCTGCTTCTACAACACCAACAAAAAAAGCAACAGCTTCTGGTGCTAAACGTACAAAACAACATTCAAAACCAACACATCCACGTACATCAGAAATGGTTGTTAACGCAATTAAAAATTTAAAAGAACGTGGTGGTTCATCATTACAAGCAATTAAAAAATATTTAGCTGCAAATTATAAAGTGGATTCTGATAAAATTTCACCATTTATTAAAAAATATTTAAAAGCTGCTGTAACTGAGGGAGCCTTGGTACAAACTAAAGGTAAAGGTGCATCTGGTTCATTCAAATTGGCTGCTTCCGCTTCATCTAATTCTTCAGCTAAATCAAAAGTTTCCAAAAAAGAAAGTGGAGCAAAAGGTTCAGCAAAGAGTGCTAAAAGTAAACGGGCACCAAAAGAAAAGAAAGCCACAACTACATCATTGGCAGCCAAAAAGCCTAAAGCAAAAAAAGCGACTCCATCATCATCAACTGCTGCTAAAAAAGTTACTGCAAAATCATCAGCGGCATCAAAAAAAGCACCAGTTAAAGCAAAACCAGCAAAAAGTACAAAATCCGCTGCCAAAAGTAGCCCTGCTCGTAAACCGAAAGCACCAAAAGCTAAGAAAGCTTCTGTTGCCAAATCATCTCCTACAAAAATTAAAAAAGCAGCACCAAAAAAGAAATGATCTGTTACTTTAATAATATATTGAAATATTTCATTATTTTTGCTAAAAAATGAAAATAACATAGGCCTTAATACAGGCCACAAATTAATATTTGATAAGAGTAAATTATTTTTTGTATAAATATTTTATAAAATAATAGTTTAGAAACATTTGCCACAGTCAGTACCACGGATGGGTGGCCACTTGAGAATACTGTGTGCGGTTGCATTTTTATTTAAAATATATGGTATAATAAATAAGTATATATTTAAATTGATTACTTCATTGAAAATTTTAATAATATACTTTAATATTAATGATATTTATGAAAAATATATATTTGTAAAAATTTTCATTTATTACTGGCAACAGCCATACCACGTTGAAAACACCGGTTCTCGTCCGATCACCGAAGTTAAGCAACATTGGGCACAGTCAGTACTTGGATGGGTGACCGCTTGGGAACACTGTGTGCGGTTGCCTTTTTATATTAAAAATATAAATTATTTTTCTTCTGTTTTTTTTTTTACACACCATATATAAATATATGTTATTTATAAATGTAAACCTTTTATATTATTCGTCAACAAATAAATATTATTTTTTGTATAAAATTTTATTGCATTTATAACTCATATCATGGTTACTTTAAAGCGAGAAGTTTTTTTAATATTTCAAATGAATATAAAATAATATAAATTTTATGAAATTTATTTATTTTTAGAAATAGCAATCGCTTATAATTATAACAAAATTTTAATAATGTTTAATTTTATTTCAATAATTTATATATATATTTTTTAATAAAAATAATATACTCTTATTTAATAATATATGTTGGTCCTATATATAGGACCGAAAATATTTCTTATTTGTTTTTTTTTTTTTTAAATTGTCATTTAAAACGCTTATGCACGTTCTCCACGAATACGTCTTGCCAATTGTATATCCTTAGGCATAATTGTAACACGCTTTGCATGAATTGCGCATAAATTGGTATCTTCAAATAAACCTACTAAATAGGCTTCACTAGCTTCTTGTAATGCCATAACAGCTGAACTTTGGAAACGTAAATCGGTTTTAAAATCTTGTGCAATTTCACGTACTAAACGTTGGAATGGTAATTTACGAATTAACAATTCAGTACTTTTTTGATAACGACGAATTTCTCGTAAAGCTACTGTACCAGGACGATATCTGTGTGGTTTTTTTACTCCACCAGTTGCTGGTGCACTTTTACGTGCAGCTTTCGTTGCTAATTGTTTTCTTGGTGCTTTACCACCAGTTGATTTACGTGCAGTTTGCTTGGTTCTAGCCATTTTCAAATAATAATGTTTTTACAAAAAAACACACAATTTTAAAAATTATATTCGACAATTTGATACTACAAAGTCAAATGTTTAAATGCGAAATAAATGTGTTGTATTTATATTTATATGAAATTTCAAAATTTTTGTTGTTATATCCTATTGGATAGCTATCAGAGTATGGACTAATCAAATTGTATAGGCGTGGCTTAAAAAATCTTTAATGCTTTATATAAAAAGGCACAATTGTACCGGCGCTCACATACATTACAATACTTGTGAGGTTAACACACGTGTTATCCGTTCGTTAAAATATTGTAAATAATTTTTTATTAAAATGACTGGCAGAGGAAAAGGTGGAAAGGGTCTTGGAAAAGGGGGTGCAAAACGTCATAGAAAAGTTTTGCGTGATAATATCCAAGGTATTACAAAACCTGCAATTCGTCGTTTAGCACGACGAGGTGGAGTAAAACGTATCTCTGGTTTAATTTATGAAGAAACACGTGGTGTACTTAAAGTATTCCTTGAAAATGTTATTCGGGATGCTGTTACATATACTGAACACGCAAAACGTAAAACAGTTACAGCTATGGATGTTGTATATGCATTAAAACGACAAGGTCGTACTTTGTATGGTTTTGGAGGTTAAGAAAATATAATAATTTACTTAAAATATTTAGTAAATTTATTAAAGAATATTTAATACATCCGATAAATTTAAACAGGCTTTCCTTTTTGGGAAGCCACTAATTTTATTTATATAAGAGTAAATAAATTTGTTAATAAATATAACATATTATATAATTTGTTTACAACAAATTATTTTGTTTATAACATACATTACCAAATATTTTTTTTTTTTTTTTTTTTTTGTAATATATCTGCAATAATAAATTATAATTTGTATATTATCTATTTTATTTTACAATAACTTATTGAATTTTTGAAAAAATTTTATTATAAATTAATATACTATTATATTTTTTATATATACAAGTTAAGAGTAACAAGTATCGATAGGAGATTATCGAATTTATAACTAATAAAACATTTCGCCTTAATCAAAGAAAATAAATATTTTGCTATACCATTTGTTATACTTTCAATAAATAATTTATTATTAAATTTTTATTATTTCATTTATTTTTTAAAATTATTAAAAATATTTTTCTAATAATTATAAGCGTACATAAACAAGTAGTAAATGTAAAATGAAAATAATAAAGGTAATGTAATGCATTTGCATTACACTGATTTACGATATATATTCCGATATCCTTTATTATATTTAAAATTAATAATATTGATATACTAATAATAGATATATTCAAGCTATTAATATATAAAATTTTATATTAAATATGATATTAATAATTGTTTATTTTATTTTTTTGTATATATAAAAATAATTTACTCTTATTTAAAAAATTTGATGGCTCTCTTAAAAAGAGAGCCGTTTTTATATGTTGATGTATTTTTATGTTATCAATTAAATAATATTTTCGATTTATTTATTTTGAACTTGTATATTTTGTAACAGCTTTAGTACCTTCACTAACAGCGTGCTTTGCCAATTCACCAGGTAATAATAATCGAACTGCGGTTTGAATTTCCCGACTTGTGATTGTTGAACGTTTATTATAATGTGCTAAACGTGATGCTTCAGCAGCAATACGTTCAAAAATATCATTAACAAAACTGTTCATGATACTCATAGCTTTACTAGAGATACCAGTATCAGGATGCACTTGTTTTAATACTTTGTAAATGTAAATTGCATATGATTCCTTGCGCTTCCTCTTCTTTTTCTTATCACTCTTTGATATATTTTTTTGAGCTTTGCCAGCTTTTTTTGCTGCTTTTCCACTTGTTTTTGGTGGCATTGTTACAAACAATTAATATACACAGATAGTTACAGAACACCAGTCAGTATATGTATGAGCGTGTCGTGTATACAACTAGCGTATTATATACGCGAAGATGGATATAACAATAAAAATGAATACTACTCTCTGATTGGCTGAAAATAATACTATAAGGTGATTGGTTTATTTTTAAAGTTTTATATTTTATAAATATTATAAATTAAAATACCCAAATAACATTTTAAACATTTATGTTACAATCCCCGTAACGTACACATCTGTGTGATTATATTTACAAAAAAAAATATTAATTAAATAAATTTATTCGCTATGTCTGGACGAGGTAAAGGTGGTAAAGTAAAGGGAAAGGCAAAGTCAAGATCAAGCCGAGCAGGATTACAATTTCCTGTTGGAAGAATTCACAGATTATTACGAAAAGGAAATTATGCTGAACGAGTAGGTGCTGGTGCCCCAGTATATTTGGCTGCTGTTATGGAATATTTGGCTGCAGAAGTTCTCGAGTTAGCTGGTAATGCTGCCCGTGATAACAAAAAAACACGTATCATTCCACGTCATTTACAATTGGCAATTCGTAATGATGAAGAATTAAATAAATTATTATCTGGTGTAACAATTGCTCAAGGTGGTGTATTACCAAACATTCAAGCAGTGTTATTACCAAAGAAAACTGAAAAGAAAGCATAAATTAAAAACATTGCATTAATTTTTATAATAATAATACATCGATCATAGGCCTTTTAATAAAAGGCCACAAATTTATTTAAAATAAGAGTAAAAATTATTTTTATAAATAATATATTATAATATTTTTTTAAAGAATCAATTTAAATAATTATAAATTAATGATTCTTTTTTTTTTTTTTTTTTTTTTATATGTTATTATGGAAATAATTCATCATATTATGATGACATTTAGGTAACATATTATAAGAATATTCATAAAATATTATCAAAATAATATTGTATTATGATGATATTTAGACAAAATATTATAAGAATATACACAAAATATTATCAAAATAATATCATTAGATAACAAAACTGTTCATGATACTCATACCTTTACTAGAGATAAAAGTATCAGGATGCACTTGTATTAATACATATTATCACAACATCACAAAATATTTTTTAAAAGGAAAAATTTTTTTAAAATTATTATAAAATTTGATTGAATTAAATTTCAATTTATTTTTTTAATAATTAAAGAAAAAAAAGAAAAAAAAAGCATATAAACTTTCTATTGAAAATGTTATTTTAAACTAGATGGCCAAGTGAACTTCGTTACACAAACAATATATGACGTATTCGTTATTTAAATAATCAGTATCCTTTGATATTATATCAATACGTTACTCTCTTCTTTTGATACATATTAATAAAATTTCAATTTATAAGATTTTATGTCAATTATATAAATAATATTATAAATTTTCTAAATACATAAGTTAATTAACAAAAAATTTGAATAACAAGATAAATTTATATATGATGTTTTAATACTCGATACTATAATATATCGCATCCGTTACCAATTATTCGGTATCCTTTGATTTATACACAGAATGAACTAAAAATATATATCAAATTTATTTTATTTATTTATATATTTAATATTATTATTATTATTTTATATTACAAAGTTTCTTAACGAAGCTTACAATGATTTCTCATATCGTACTTAACAAAATTATTTAGATCATATAAAATTTAAATTGTTAAAAAATTTGTATATTTATTATTATTATTTATTTTTATTAAAATTACATAACATAAAATTAATAATATTTTAATAATTATATAAATTAATTCTTATTTAAAATAATCTTATATTAATCTCAACAAATACTCTAATAATATATTTTGTCATAAATTTTTTTATATTTAAAATAAATATTATAATATATAAATACTTATATCAGTATAAAATTTCTTTATATAATTATGAAAAAATTAATTTAATAGTTAATTATTGATATTAATGCATAAATAAAAGTATTTTCTAATGAAATATATTTTGTCAATGTTCGATTAACACATTTCATAATAATACGTTTTCATTATTGACAAAAAAAGTTTTTCTAAAAATGAAATCTTATACTATAATATATATATTTATATATTAAATTTTTTAATTATTTATATACTAATAATTTATAATAAATCGATATTAAATAAAAAATAAAAATATATACTTTTTAAGTTTACCTTAAAAATATTATTGTTTTGTATGATTGAAATAATTAATATTAAACTATGTTTATTAATAATTGTTAATAAAAAAATTAAATATATTTTAATTTATAAAATAAATATTATTATTAAATTTATAATTTATTATTTTATATATTATAGAAATTGAAAAAATAAATCATGTTTACTACGACAGTAAATTAGAAATACTATTTAATTTTTATGTGTTTTCTACATGGTACTTTGACTTACATAGGGACTTATATTATTGTGAATAATGATATAATTGAAAACCTTTATTTTTTATTTGATAGAATTATTATATTTTATCATTTAAATATTTATAATAAATACATTATTTTTATCAAGTAAAAAATATGGCCGAAGAAAATTCTACAGCTGTTGCAGCAACTGCGGTTACTGCTGCTTCTACAACACCAACAAAAAAAGCAACAGCTTCTGGTGCTAAACGTACAAAACAACATTCAAAACCAACACATCCACGTACATCAGAAATGGTTGTTAACGCAATTAAAAATTTAAAAGAACGTGGTGGTTCATCATTACAAGCAATTAAAAAATATTTAGCTGCAAATTATAAAGTGGATTCTGATAAAATTTCACCATTTATTAAAAAATATTTAAAAGCTGCTGTAACTGAGGGAGCCTTGGTACAAACTAAAGGTAAAGGTGCATCTGGTTCATTCAAATTGGCTGCTTCCGCTTCATCTAATTCTTCAGCTAAATCAAAAGTTTCCAAAAAAGAAAGTGGAGCAAAAGGTTCAGCAAAGAGTGCTAAAAGTAAACGGGCACCAAAAGAAAAGAAAGCCACAACTACATCATTGGCAGCCAAAAAGCCTAAAGCAAAAAAAGCGACTCCATCATCATCAACTGCTGCTAAAAAAGTTACTGCAAAATCATCAGCGGCATCAAAAAAAGCACCAGTTAAAGCAAAACCAGCAAAAAGTACAAAATCCGCTGCCAAAAGTAGCCCTGCTCGTAAACCGAAAGCACCAAAAGCTAAGAAAGCTTCTGTTGCCAAATCATCTCCTACAAAAATTAAAAAAGCAGCACCAAAAAAGAAATGATCTGTTACTTTAATAATATATTGAAATATTTCATTATTTTTGCTAAAAAATGAAAATAACATAGGCCTTAATACAGGCCACAAATTAATATTTGATAAGAGTAAATTATTTTTTTGTATAAATATTTTATAAAATAATAGTTTAGAAACATTTGCCACAGTCAGTACCACGGATGGGTGGCCACTTGAGAATACTGTGTGCGGTTGCATTTTTATTTAAAATATATGGTATAATAAATAAGTATATATTTAAATTGATTACTTCATTGAAAATTTTAATAATATACTTTAATATTAATGATATTTATGAAAAATATATATTTGTAAAAATTTTCATTTATTACTGGCAACAGCCATACCACGTTGAAAACACCGGTTCTCGTCCATTTCTTAGTCTATTAGCCGTGCTGAATAGACGTATTATTATTTAAATTGTTACAACTTAAATAAATACACTCTGACGCACAAAAATAATAAACTAATACTTAAACAAACAATACCATTGCATTTATTATCAAGTGAAATATTATAAAAAATAGTGTACAAAATTAGTGAGCGTACCGAAACGGGTAAAAAGAGGGGGCGACCTGGTCGCTCCCCAGCAGCAAGCAAACTACCGAAAGTCCAATCAGATGACTTTATAAATACCCAACAACAAGAACAAACACCTGAAACGGCAAATGAAGGTAACGACACGAGCAGTGATACCACAAAAACAATGAGTGGCTGTGATAGTGCAGTGGCCGGACCTAGTTCCGACAAAAGTGAAATGACAATAAAAACCAGCTTTACGAAAGACGTAATACAAGTCCAAACTCAAAATAGATTTGCCCCTCTGGACAAACTCCCAGGCGGCAACGACGTACCTAACGAGGATGGTGAAGTGACTAACCAAAGCAACAATAACGCCAAAAAATCGAAACCACCACCGATAGTTATACACGGCATTCCTACAAGTCATAAAGACTTTATACAGGAGCTTAACCAAGGAATTAAGAAAGGGTTCCACATAAAATACACAACAAAGAAAACCAATCTTTTTATACACGACAATTCAGAATACAAAAAGTATGTTAGTGCCCTGGATGACAGCGGTAAGGAGTTCCACACTTTCACCGGAAAAGATGAGAAACATCACGCATTTGTGCTCAGTGGACTAACCAATGACGTCACTGAGGAGGATATTAAACAAGACATTGAAACTAGACACGACATACGTATCATCAATGTTTTTAAAATGAAAAACACCCGTAGGACATTGTTCCTAGTAATTATGGATCAAAAAGCAACACTAAAACACATTGTGCAAAATGTGCGCTATGTGTACAATACAAGAATCTCTTGGGAACGTCATCATAACGCCAAGAGAATCATCCAATGTCACCGTTGTCAAGAATGGTCGCATGCCACGAGTAATTGCCGCGCAAGGCCCACCTGCTTAAAATGCGCAGGTCCACATTGGACCAGAGAATGCACCATCATTGAAAAAAATGATGAAAACCAAAAATTAATCAAGTGTGCAAACTGCAAAGAAAATCACACAGCAAACTCAACAAATTGCCCAGTTTACAGGGCAAAAATAGAACAAATTGAAAGAAGGAAGCAATCTCAGGCCGCTACACTACGAAACAAAACTCAGAAGTTCATTGCAGCTCCTCAACCAGCCACAAACCCCTGGTCCAGGTGTTCCCCTTTTAAACCAACAAATGTAATTCAGAATGCTGAAGTACACCAGGGCTACGCTCATGGTGAACACACCTCTATAATAAACAACGGTACCAATACACAACAACACTCACAAGCTGCTGACGGTATGTTTAAACTGGTAAGTGAGTTTGATGAACTAAACAAATTAATAAATGTAGATCGAATGTTTGCATATGTAAATGAATTGAATTATCACTTAAAACAATGTAAAAATGAACTCGAAAAGTTCATAACTTTTAATAATTTCTGTAAAAAATATTTCAGTAGCAGCCAATGCCAACCATAAAATGTTGTACTTGGAACGCAAATGGCCTACACCAAAACCTTGGCGAACTCAGATCCTTTATTCTTGAGAAAAAAATAGACCTAATGTTAATAAACGAAACAAAACTCACAGAAAAAATAAAAATCAAGATTAAAGACTTCACGGTCATACGTGAAGACCGCACTGCCAATGGTGGAGGTGTAGCCATAATAATAAAAAACAGCATTCCGTTCCAAAGAACCAAAATTAAAGACCCCGTATCATTAGAAGTTATTAGCATTCAGTTGCAAAATAACTTAAGCATAATTGCAGTGTACAACCCTCCGTGTAATAAATTTACAACAAAAGACCTGGAAACGCTCTTTGGGGTAGGAAATAAGGTGTTAGTAGTAGGCGATCTAAACTCCCGGCACCCAACCTGGAACAATCACATTACTAACACTAACGGACGAACACTATACAAATTCGCCACTGACAACGATATTGTCATCAAAAACACGGTGGACCCCACTCACTATCCTTCAAATGGCATGACCCCCACCTTTATTGATCTTGTGATTAACAAAAATATATCGAACCTCACTGACCCAGTTTCCGTTCCGGAGCTACCCTCTGATCATAATCCGGTACTGTTTAACTTAACTTATCAACATAAGGAAAGTCTACACAAGCACTTTACCTCATACAAAACGACTAATTGGGCAGAGTTCAGAAATACTCTGAACGCCAAAATCAAAATAAATAACAAAATTAAAACTGCGCAAGAGGTCGAATATGAAGTAGAGGCGCTTACACGAGCAATAACAGATGCCAAAAAGCTCCACAGTAAGCGGGTTATGATAAATAATAACAGGTACCTCCTGGACGATGAAACAAAACGCCTGATAAAAGCCAGAAATGGTATGAGGAAGCTCTATCAAAAGCGCAACCTGCCATATCTCAAGGAAGACATCAATAAACTCAACAAACTTATCAGGACAAATATTAAAAGAAAGATTAACGAACAGTGGGAAAAAACCCTCAAGGACCTTTGCCCTGGGGACAAAGCCATGTGGAGGATAGCCAAAAACTTTAAAAAAGTGCCACAAACCATCCCTACTCTGATTAAAGACAACAAAACCTACCTGACTGATAAAGCAAAAGCGAATATTATAAGCGAAACGCTAGAGGAGATACAAACCAATGAACTTATATCTCCTCTTGAAATCGAAATAAAAGATACCTTAGAAAAGTACTTTTTAAACACCCAAACCGAAAGGACAGCTAAAATAAAACTCACTTCTCCCCAAGAGATTAGGGAAATAATCCGAACCCTTCCTAACAACAAAGCTCCTGGCAAAGATGTGGTGGACAATAAGCTAATTAAAAATTTATCAACTAAAGCTATTGTCCAACTAAATTATATCTTTAACGCTATGCTAAAAACAGGACATTTCCCCAAAGCATTGAAAACTGCTATAGTGGTCCCCATACCTAAACCAAATAAAGACAACCAGGACCCGCTGAACTACAGACCTATCAGTTTACTGAGCTCGCTGTCCAAGATTGCCGAGAAGGTTATCTTGGGAAGAATAACCAAATTTAATCAAAAGAAAAACATCATCAAAAATGAACAATTCGGGTTCAGAAGTGGGCACAGCACAAGCATGCAGGTGGCAAGAATCGCCAACGATATTGCTACTAATTTCAACAAAAATAATGTAACTGCTGTGGCCCTTCTGGACATCGAAAAGGCCTTTGATACCGTCTACATCGACGGCTTATTATATAAACTGATTAAATACGACTTCCCACGGTACCTGATCGCAATACTGGACAGCTACCTTAAAAACAGGAACTTTTATGTTAAAATCAACAATAGTGTCTCGGATCTTAGAGAGCCAAAAGCTGGGGTACCACAAGGGTCGGTTCTCGGGCCAGCCCTATTTAACTATCTTATCAACGATATCCCGCTTTTTCCAAAAACAAAGATAGCTGTATACGCGGATGACACTGCAGTATACACCCACTCCTTTAACGCGCAAGTGGCTACTAAGCAAATCCAGATACACCTGGATATGATACTAAAATATACCAAGGTATGGAAAATTAAAATCAACCAATCCAAAACTGAATTCAAAATATTTAGTAAAAAATTCACTAATATAAAAATTCACGACCCGCTTAAAATAGAAAGCGTTAAAATTCAACCGACCAAAAACCCGATAAAATATCTAGGGGTGTATCTGGATAAAACCTTATCTTTCGCACCGCACATTAACCAACTTGTAAAAAAGGGACATGGGTGTATACGGCTGCTATATCCACTTCTGAACAAATACAGCGCCCTAAGCATAAATAATAAAAAACTGTTGTACACTGCAGTTATAAGACCAATTCTGACCTACGCAGCCCCTGTGTGGAGCGGAGTCTCAGACACTTCATTGCACAAACTACAACGTATACAAAATAAGTGTCTGAGGCTCGTACTCAACCGTGATAGATACGCAAAAATTGATGACCTACACAGACGAACGAACATAACATTAATTAAAAATTACGTAATGCAACAGTCGAACACATTCTATACAAAAACAATTATGAACAGCGAACTAACCAAACACATGCTGTCATCAAACTCACTCACCAACGACAAACATAAGTCAATATACTACAAATGGAAGGCTAATACTTGAACTACTTTTTAAACTTGAATAATGAACACTTCTTCATAAGTCTCCGTAGCTCAGTGGTAAGAGCATCGGATCACCACTCAAAATCACCATGTTCGGTGCCCGGCAGTTCCATAATCTTTTTTTTTTTTTTTTCTGTTACATTTTATTTTTATTTTTTTATTTTATTTAAAATTACCTAATACTATGTGAATAGTGATTTAAAATATGAAAGTGTGTGCTGTATTTTTGTATATCAAGCATATTGAAGTGTAAACACAGGGAACAAAAATTATCAATCTAACGTAACAACACCATCAAGGCAACGGCAGATATGCAAAAACAGTTGCCTATTAAGTAAAGTAGGTTTTTGGCTAGTTTCCTACAGATTATCAAAAACTTTATAAAATTTAAAAGGAACATAATAAATTCTACCTAAATTAGTTTAAGTACGCATTGCGCTATAGCAGGCATACAAAGTTCTATTATAATTAAGGATGAAAGCCGTATGTTTAAGGCTAATAACCTTTAATAAATGTAATTAAATGAAATGTAATATGTTATAATGTTGTAAATCAGCCTTGTACATAGAATGTAATTGTTGAATTTTAATAAAGTTTATTTTGAAGTTGAAGTTGAAGGTTCTCGTCCGATCACCGAAGTTAAGCAACATTGGGCACAGTCAGTACTTGGATGGGTGACCGCTTGGGAACACTGTGTGCGGTTGCCTTTTTATATTAAAAATATAAATTATTTTTCTTCTGTTTTTTTTTTTTACACACCATATATAAATATATGTTATTTATAAATGTAAACCTTTTATATTATTCGTCAACAAATAAATATTATTTTTTGTATAAAATTTTATTGCATTTATAACTCATATCATGGTTACTTTAAAGCGAGAAGTTTTTTTAATATTTCAAATGAATATAAAATAATATAAATTTTATGAAATTTATTTATTTTTAGAAATAGCAATCGCTTATAATTATAACAAAATTTTAATAATGTTTAATTTTATTTCAATAATTTATATATATATTTTTTAATAAAAATAATATACTCTTATTTAATAATATATGTTGGTCCTATATATAGGACCGAAAATATTTCTTATTTGTTTTTTTTTTTTTTAAATTGTCATTTAAAACGCTTATGCACGTTCTCCACGAATACGTCTTGCCAATTGTATATCCTTAGGCATAATTGTAACACGCTTTGCATGAATTGCGCATAAATTGGTATCTTCAAATAAACCTACTAAATAGGCTTCACTAGCTTCTTGTAATGCCATAACAGCTGAACTTTGGAAACGTAAATCGGTTTTAAAATCTTGTGCAATTTCACGTACTAAACGTTGGAATGGTAATTTACGAATTAACAATTCAGTACTTTTTTGATAACGACGAATTTCTCGTAAAGCTACTGTACCAGGACGATATCTGTGTGGTTTTTTTACTCCACCAGTTGCTGGTGCACTTTTACGTGCAGCTTTCGTTGCTAATTGTTTTCTTGGTGCTTTACCACCAGTTGATTTACGTGCAGTTTGCTTGGTTCTAGCCATTTTCAAATAATAATGTTTTTACAAAAAAACACACAATTTTAAAAATTATATTCGACAATTTGATACTACAAAGTCAAATGTTTAAATGCGAAATAAATGTGTTGTATTTATATTTATATGAAATTTCAAAATTTTTGTTGTTATATCCTATTGGATAGCTATCAGAGTATGGACTAATCAAATTGTATAGGCGTGGCTTAAAAAATCTTTAATGCTTTATATAAAAAGGCACAATTGTACCGGCGCTCACATACATTACAATACTTGTGAGGTTAACACACGTGTTATCCGTTCGTTAAAATATTGTAAATAATTTTTTATTAAAATGACTGGCAGAGGAAAAGGTGGAAAGGGTCTTGGAAAAGGGGGTGCAAAACGTCATAGAAAAGTTTTGCGTGATAATATCCAAGGTATTACAAAACCTGCAATTCGTCGTTTAGCACGACGAGGTGGAGTAAAACGTATCTCTGGTTTAATTTATGAAGAAACACGTGGTGTACTTAAAGTATTCCTTGAAAATGTTATTCGGGATGCTGTTACATATACTGAACACGCAAAACGTAAAACAGTTACAGCTATGGATGTTGTATATGCATTAAAACGACAAGGTCGTACTTTGTATGGTTTTGGAGGTTAAGAAAATATAATAATTTACTTAAAATATTTAGTAAATTTATTAAAGAATATTTAATACATCCGATAAATTTAAACAGGCTTTCCTTTTTGGGAAGCCACTAATTTTATTTATATAAGAGTAAATAAATTTGTTAATAAATATAACATATTATATAATTTGTTTACAACAAATTATTTTGTTTATAACATACATTACCAAATATTTTTTTTTTTTTTTTTTTTTTGTAATATATCTGCAATAATAAATTATAATTTGTATATTATCTATTTTATTTTACAATAACTTATTGAATTTTTGAAAAAATTTTATTATAAATTAATATACTATTATATTTTTTATATATACAAGTTAAGAGTAACAAGTATCGATAGGAGATTATCGAATTTATAACTAATAAAACATTTCGCCTTAATCAAAGAAAATAAATATTTTGCTATACCATTTGTTATACTTTCAATAAATAATTTATTATTAAATTTTTATTATTTCATTTATTTTTTAAAATTATTAAAAATATTTTTCTAATAATTATAAGCGTACATAAACAAGTAGTAAATGTAAAATGAAAATAATAAAGGTAATGTAATGCATTTGCATTACACTGATTTACGATATATATTCCGATATCCTTTATTATATTTAAAATTAATAATATTGATATACTAATAATAGATATATTCAAGCTATTAATATATAAAATTTTATATTAAATATGATATTAATAATTGTTTATTTTATTTTTTTGTATATATAAAAATAATTTACTCTTATTTAAAAAATTTGATGGCTCTCTTAAAAAGAGAGCCGTTTTTATATGTTGATGTATTTTTATGTTATCAATTAAATAATATTTTCGATTTATTTATTTTGAACTTGTATATTTTGTAACAGCTTTAGTACCTTCACTAACAGCGTGCTTTGCCAATTCACCAGGTAATAATAATCGAACTGCGGTTTGAATTTCCCGACTTGTGATTGTTGAACGTTTATTATAATGTGCTAAACGTGATGCTTCAGCAGCAATACGTTCAAAAATATCATTAACAAAACTGTTCATGATACTCATAGCTTTACTAGAGATACCAGTATCAGGATGCACTTGTTTTAATACTTTGTAAATGTAAATTGCATATGATTCCTTGCGCTTCCTCTTCTTTTTCTTATCACTCTTTGATATATTTTTTTGAGCTTTGCCAGCTTTTTTTGCTGCTTTTCCACTTGTTTTTGGTGGCATTGTTACAAACAATTAATATACACAGATAGTTACAGAACACCAGTCAGTATATGTATGAGCGTGTCGTGTATACAACTAGCGTATTATATACGCGAAGATGGATATAACAATAAAAATGAATACTACTCTCTGATTGGCTGAAAATAATACTATAAGGTGATTGGTTTATTTTTAAAGTTTTATATTTTATAAATATTATAAATTAAAATACCCAAATAACATTTTAAACATTTATGTTACAATCCCCGTAACGTACACATCTGTGTGATTATATTTACAAAAAAAAATATTAATTAAATAAATTTATTCGCTATGTCTGGACGAGGTAAAGGTGGTAAAGTAAAGGGAAAGGCAAAGTCAAGATCAAGCCGAGCAGGATTACAATTTCCTGTTGGAAGAATTCACAGATTATTACGAAAAGGAAATTATGCTGAACGAGTAGGTGCTGGTGCCCCAGTATATTTGGCTGCTGTTATGGAATATTTGGCTGCAGAAGTTCTCGAGTTAGCTGGTAATGCTGCCCGTGATAACAAAAAAACACGTATCATTCCACGTCATTTACAATTGGCAATTCGTAATGATGAAGAATTAAATAAATTATTATCTGGTGTAACAATTGCTCAAGGTGGTGTATTACCAAACATTCAAGCAGTGTTATTACCAAAGAAAACTGAAAAGAAAGCATAAATTAAAAACATTGCATTAATTTTTATAATAATAATACATCGATCATAGGCCTTTTAATAAAAGGCCACAAATTTATTTAAAATAAGAGTAAAAATTATTTTTATAAATAATATATTATAATATTTTTTTAAAGAATCAATTTAAATAATTATAAATTAATGATTCTTTTTTTTTTTTTCTTTTTTTATATGTTATTATGGAAATAATTCATCATATTATGATGACATTTAGGTAACATATTATAAGAATATTCATAAAATATTATCAAAATAATATTGTATTATGATGATATTTAGACAAAATATTATAAGAATATACACAAAATATTATCAAAATAATATCATTAGATAACAAAACTGTTCATGATACTCATACCTTTACTAGAGATAAAAGTATCAGGATGCACTTGTATTAATACATATTATCACAACATCACAAAATATTTTTTAAAAGGAAACATTTTTTTAAAATTATTATAAAATTTGATTGAATTAAATTTCAATTTATTTTTTTAATAATTAAAGAAAAAAAAGAAAAAAAAAGCATATAAACTTTCTATTGAAAATGTTATTTTAAACTAGATGGCCAAGTGAACTTCGTTACACAAACAATATATGACGTATTCGTTATTTAAATAATCAGTATCCTTTGATATTATATCAATACGTTACTCTCTTCTTTTGATACATATTAATAAAATTTCAATTTATAAGATTTTATGTCAATTATATAAATAATATTATAAATTTTCTAAATACATAAGTTAATTAACAAAAAATTTGAATAACAAGATAAATTTATATATGATGTTTTAATACTCGATACTATAATATATCGCATCCGTTACCAATTATTCGGTATCCTTTGATTTATACACAGAATGAACTAAAAATATATATCAAATTTATTTTATTTATTTATATATTTAATATTATTATTATTATTTTATATTACAAAGTTTCTTAACGAAGCTTACAATGATTTCTCATATCGTACTTAACAAAATTATTTAGATCATATAAAATTTAAATTGTTAAAAAATTTGTATATTTATTATTATTATTTATTTTTATTAAAATTACATAACATAAAATTAATAATATTTTAATAATTATATAAATTAATTCTTATTTAAAATAATCTTATATTAATCTCAACAAATACTCTAATAATATATTTTGTCATAAATTTTTTTATATTTAAAATAAATATTATAATATATAAATACTTATATCAGTATAAAATTTCTTTATATAATTATGAAAAAATTAATTTAATAGTTAATTATTGATATTAATGCATAAATAAAAGTATTTTCTAATGAAATATATTTTGTCAATGTTCGATTAACACATTTCATAATAATACGTTTTCATTATTGACAAAAAAAGTTTTTCTAAAAATGAAATCTTATACTATAATATATATATTTATATATTAAATTTTTTAATTATTTATATACTAATAATTTATAATAAATCGATATTAAATAAAAAATAAAAATATATACTTTTTAAGTTTACCTTAAAAATATTATTGTTTTGTATGATTGAAATAATTAATATTAAACTATGTTTATTAATAATTGTTAATAAAAAAATTAAATATATTTTAATTTATAAAATAAATATTATTATTAAATTTATAATTTATTATTTTATATATTATAGAAATTGAAAAAATAAATCATGTTTACTACGACAGTAAATTAGAAATACTATTTAATTTTTATGTGTTTTCTACATGGTACTTTGACTTACATAGGGACTTATATTATTGTGAATAATGATATAATTGAAAACCTTTATTTTTTATTTGATAGAATTATTATATTTTATCATTTAAATATTTATAATAAATACATTATTTTTATAAAGTAAAAAATATGGCCGAAGAAAATTCTACAGCTGTTGCAGCAACTGCGGTTACTGCTGCTTCTACAACACCAACAAAAAAAGCAACAGCTTCTGGTGCTAAACGTACAAAACAACATTCAAAACCAACACATCCACGTACATCAGAAATGGTTGTTAACGCAATTAAAAATTTAAAAGAACGTGGTGGTTCATCATTACAAGCAATTAAAAAATATTTAGCTGCAAATTATAAAGTGGATTCTGATAAAATTTCACCATTTATTAAAAAATATTTAAAAGCTGCTGTAACTGAGGGAGCCTTGGTACAAACTAAAGGTAAAGGTGCATCTGGTTCATTCAAATTGGCTGCTTCCGCTTCATCTAATTCTTCAGCTAAATCAAAAGTTTCCAAAAAAGAAAGTGGAGCAAAAGGTTCAGCAAAGAGTGCTAAAAGTAAACGGGCACCAAAAGAAAAGAAAGCCACAACTACATCATTGGCAGCCAAAAAGCCTAAAGCAAAAAAAGCGACTCCATCATCATCAACTGCTGCTAAAAAAGTTACTGCAAAATCATCAGCGGCATCAAAAAAAGCACCAGTTAAAGCAAAACCAGCAAAAAGTACAAAATCCGCTGCCAAAAGTAGCCCTGCTCGTAAACCGAAAGCACCAAAAGCTAAGAAAGCTTCTGTTGCCAAATCATCTCCTACAAAAATTAAAAAAGCAGCACCAAAAAAGAAATGATCTGTTACTTTAATAATATATTGAAATATTTCATTATTTTTGCTAAAAAATGAAAATAACATAGGCCTTAATACAGGCCACAAATTAATATTTGATAAGAGTAAATTATTTTTTGTATAAATATTTTATAAAATAATAGTTTAGAAACATTTGCCACAGTCAGTACCACGGATGGGTGGCCACTTGAGAATACTGTGTGCGGTTGCATTTTTATTTAAAATATATGGTATAATAAATAAGTATATATTTAAATTGATTACTTCATTGAAAATTTTAATAATATACTTTAATATTAATGATATTTATGAAAAATATATATTTGTAAAAATTTTCATTTATTACTGGCAACAGCCATACCACGTTGAAAACACCGGTTCTCGTCCGATCACCGAAGTTAAGCAACATTGGGCACAGTCAGTACTTGGATGGGTGACCGCTTGGGAACACTGTGTGCGGTTGCCTTTTTATATTAAAAATATAAATTATTTTTCTTCTGTTTTTTTTTTTTACACACCATATATAAATATATGTTATTTAGAAATGTAAACCTTTTATATTATTCGTCAACAAATAAATATTATTTTTTGTATAAAATTTTATTGCATTTATAACTCATATCATGGTTACTTTAAAGCGAGAAGTTTTTTTAATATTTCAAATGAATATAAAATAATATAAATTTTATGAAATTTATTTATTTTTAGAAATAGCAATCGCTTATAATTATAACAAAATTTTAATAATGTTTAATTTTATTTCAATAATTTATATATATATTTTTTAATAAAAATAATATACTCTTATTTAATAATATATGTTGGTCCTATATATAGGACCGAAAATATTTCTTATTTGTTTTTTTTTTTTTTAAATTGTCATTTAAAACGCTTATGCACGTTCTCCACGAATACGTCTTGCCAATTGTATATCCTTAGGCATAATTGTAACACGCTTTGCATGAATTGCGCATAAATTGGTATCTTCAAATAAACCTACTAAATAGGCTTCACTAGCTTCTTGTAATGCCATAACAGCTGAACTTTGGAAACGTAAATCGGTTTTAAAATCTTGTGCAATTTCACGTACTAAACGTTGGAATGGTAATTTACGAATTAACAATTCAGTACTTTTTTGATAACGACGAATTTCTCGTAAAGCTACTGTACCAGGACGATATCTGTGTGGTTTTTTTACTCCACCAGTTGCTGGTGCACTTTTACGTGCAGCTTTCGTTGCTAATTGTTTTCTTGGTGCTTTACCACCAGTTGATTTACGTGCAGTTTGCTTGGTTCTAGCCATTTTCAAATAATAATGTTTTTACAAAAAAACACACAATTTTAAAAATTATATTCGACAATTTGATACTACAAAGTCAAATGTTTAAATGCGAAATAAATGTGTTGTATTTATATTTATATGAAATTTCAAAATTTTTGTTGTTATATCCTATTGGATAGCTATCAGAGTATGGACTAATCAAATTGTATAGGCGTGGCTTAAAAAATCTTTAATGCTTTATATAAAAAGGCACAATTGTACCGGCGCTCACATACATTACAATACTTGTGAGGTTAACACACGTGTTATCCGTTCGTTAAAATATTGTAAATAATTTTTTATTAAAATGACTGGCAGAGGAAAAGGTGGAAAGGGTCTTGGAAAAGGGGGTGCAAAACGTCATAGAAAAGTTTTGCGTGATAATATCCAAGGTATTACAAAACCTGCAATTCGTCGTTTAGCACGACGAGGTGGAGTAAAACGTATCTCTGGTTTAATTTATGAAGAAACACGTGGTGTACTTAAAGTATTCCTTGAAAATGTTATTCGGGATGCTGTTACATATACTGAACACGCAAAACGTAAAACAGTTACAGCTATGGATGTTGTATATGCATTAAAACGACAAGGTCGTACTTTGTATGGTTTTGGAGGTTAAGAAAATATAATAATTTACTTAAAATATTTAGTAAATTTATTAAAGAATATTTAATACATCCGATAAATTTAAACAGGCTTTCCTTTTTGGGAAGCCACTAATTTTATTTATATAAGAGTAAATAAATTTGTTAATAAATATAACATATTATATAATTTGTTTACAACAAATTATTTTGTTTATAACATACATTACCAAATATTTTTTTTTTTTTTTTTTTTTTTGTAATATATCTGCAATAATAAATTATAATTTGTATATTATCTATTTTATTTTACAATAACTTATTGAATTTTTGAAAAAATTTTATTATAAATTAATATACTATTATATTTTTTATATATACAAGTTAAGAGTAACAAGTATCGATAGGAGATTATCGAATTTATAACTAATAAAACATTTCGCCTTAATCAAAGAAAATAAATATTTTGCTATACCATTTGTTATACTTTCAATAAATAATTTATTATTAAATTTTTATTATTTCATTTATTTTTTAAAATTATTAAAAATATTTTTCTAATAATTATAAGCGTACATAAACAAGTAGTAAATGTAAAATGAAAATAATAAAGGTAATGTAATGCATTTGCATTACACTGATTTACGATATATATTCCGATATCCTTTATTATATTTAAAATTAATAATATTGATATACTAATAATAGATATATTCAAGCTATTAATATATAAAATTTTATATTAAATATGATATTAATAATTGTTTATTTTATTTTTTTGTATATATAAAAATAATTTACTCTTATTTAAAAAATTTGATGGCTCTCTTAAAAAGAGAGCCGTTTTTATATGTTGATGTATTTTTATGTTATCAATTAAATAATATTTTCGATTTATTTATTTTGAACTTGTATATTTTGTAACAGCTTTAGTACCTTCACTAACAGCGTGCTTTGCCAATTCACCAGGTAATAATAATCGAACTGCGGTTTGAATTTCCCGACTTGTGATTGTTGAACGTTTATTATAATGTGCTAAACGTGATGCTTCAGCAGCAATACGTTCAAAAATATCATTAACAAAACTGTTCATGATACTCATAGCTTTACTAGAGATACCAGTATCAGGATGCACTTGTTTTAATACTTTGTAAATGTAAATTGCATATGATTCCTTGCGCTTCCTCTTCTTTTTCTTATCACTCTTTGATATATTTTTTTGAGCTTTGCCAGCTTTTTTTGCTGCTTTTCCACTTGTTTTTGGTGGCATTGTTACAAACAATTAATATACACAGATAGTTACAGAACACCAGTCAGTATATGTATGAGCGTGTCGTGTATACAACTAGCGTATTATATACGCGAAGATGGATATAACAATAAAAATGAATACTACTCTCTGATTGGCTGAAAATAATACTATAAGGTGATTGGTTTATTTTTAAAGTTTTATATTTTATAAATATTATAAATTAAAATACCCAAATAACATTTTAAACATTTATGTTACAATCCCCGTAACGTACACATCTGTGTGATTATATTTACAAAAAAAAATATTAATTAAATAAATTTATTCGCTATGTCTGGACGAGGTAAAGGTGGTAAAGTAAAGGGAAAGGCAAAGTCAAGATCAAGCCGAGCAGGATTACAATTTCCTGTTGGAAGAATTCACAGATTATTACGAAAAGGAAATTATGCTGAACGAGTAGGTGCTGGTGCCCCAGTATATTTGGCTGCTGTTATGGAATATTTGGCTGCAGAAGTTCTCGAGTTAGCTGGTAATGCTGCCCGTGATAACAAAAAAACACGTATCATTCCACGTCATTTACAATTGGCAATTCGTAATGATGAAGAATTAAATAAATTATTATCTGGTGTAACAATTGCTCAAGGTGGTGTATTACCAAACATTCAAGCAGTGTTATTACCAAAGAAAACTGAAAAGAAAGCATAAATTAAAAACATTGCATTAATTTTTATAATAATAATACATCGATCATAGGCCTTTTAATAAAAGGCCACAAATTTATTTAAAATAAGAGTAAAAATTATTTTTATAAATAATATATTATAATATTTTTTTAAAGAATCAATTTAAATAATTATAAATTAATGATTCTTTTTTTTTTTTTTTTTTTTTTATATGTTATTATGGAAATAATTCATCATATTATGATGACATTTAGGTAACATATTATAAGAATATTCATAAAATATTTTCAAAATAATATTGTATTATGATGATATTTAGACAAAATATTATAAGAATATACACAAAATATTATCAAAATAATATCATTAGATAACAAAACTGTTCATGATACTCATACCTTTACTAGAGATAAAAGTATCAGGATGCACTTGTATTAATACATATTATCACAACATCACAAAATATTTTTTAAAAGGAAAAATTTTTTTAAAATTATTATAAAATTTGATTGAATTAAATTTCAATTTATTTTTTTAATAATTAAAGAAAAAAAAGAAAAAAAAAGCATATAAACTTTCTATTGAAAATGTTATTTTAAACTAGATGGCCAAGTGAACTTCGTTACACAAACAATATATGACGTATTCGTTATTTAAATAATCAGTATCCTTTGATATTATATCAATACGTTACTCTCTTCTTTTGATACATATTAATAAAATTTCAATTTATAAGATTTTATGTCAATTATATAAATAATATTATAAATTTTCTAAATACATAAGTTAATTAACAAAAAATTTGAATAACAAGATAAATTTATATATGATGTTTTAATACTCGATACTATAATATATCGCATCCGTTACCAATTATTCGGTATCCTTTGATTTATACACAGAATGAACTAAAAATATATATCAAATTTATTTTATTTATTTATATATTTAATATTATTATTATTATTTTATATTACAAAGTTTCTTAACGAAGCTTACAATGATTTCTCATATCGTACTTAACAAAATTATTTAGATCATATAAAATTTAAATTGTTAAAAAATTTGTATATTTATTATTATTATTTATTTTTATTAAAATTACATAACATAAAATTAATAATATTTTAATAATTATATAAATTAATTCTTATTTAAAATAATCTTATATTAATCTCAACAAATACTCTAATAATATATTTTGTCATAAATTTTTTTATATTTAAAATAAATATTATAATATATAAATACTTATATCAGTATAAAATTTCTTTATATAATTATGAAAAAATTAATTTAATAGTTAATTATTGATATTAATGCATAAATAAAAGTATTTTCTAATGAAATATATTTTGTCAATGTTCGATTAACACATTTCATAATAATACGTTTTCATTATTGACAAAAAAAGTTTTTCTAAAAATGAAATCTTATACTATAATATATATATTTATATATTAAATTTTTTAATTATTTATATACTAATAATTTATAATAAATCGATATTAAATAAAAAATAAAAATATATACTTTTTAAGTTTACCTTAAAAATATTATTGTTTTGTATGATTGAAATAATTAATATTAAACTATGTTTATTAATAATTGTTAATAAAAAAATTAAATATATTTTAATTTATAAAATAAATATTATTATTAAATTTATAATTTATTATTTTATATATTATAGAAATTGAAAAAATAAATCATGTTTACTACGACAGTAAATTAGAAATACTATTTAATTTTTATGTGTTTTCTACATGGTACTTTGACTTACATAGGGACTTATATTATTGTGAATAATGATATAATTGAAAACCTTTATTTTTTATTTGATAGAATTATTATATTTTATCATTTAAATATTTATAATAAATACATTATTTTTATAAAGTAAAAAATATGGCCGAAGAAAATTCTACAGCTGTTGCAGCAACTGCGGTTACTGCTGCTTCTACAACACCAACAAAAAAAGCAACAGCTTCTGGTGCTAAACGTACAAAACAACATTCAAAACCAACACATCCACGTACATCAGAAATGGTTGTTAACGCAATTAAAAATTTAAAAGAACGTGGTGGTTCATCATTACAAGCAATTAAAAAATATTTAGCTGCAAATTATAAAGTGGATTCTGATAAAATTTCACCATTTATTAAAAAATATTTAAAAGCTGCTGTAACTGAGGGAGCCTTGGTACAAACTAAAGGTAAAGGTGCATCTGGTTCATTCAAATTGGCTGCTTCCGCTTCATCTAATTCTTCAGCTAAATCAAAAGTTTCCAAAAAAGAAAGTGGAGCAAAAGGTTCAGCAAAGAGTGCTAAAAGTAAACGGGCACCAAAAGAAAAGAAAGCCACAACTACATCATTGGCAGCCAAAAAGCCCAAAGCAAAAAAAGCGACTCCATCATCATCAACTGCTGCTAAAAAAGTTACTGCAAAATCATCAGCGGCATCAAAAAAAGCACCAGTTAAAGCAAAACCAGCAAAAAGTACAAAATCCGCTGCCAAAAGTAGCCCTGCTCGTAAACCGAAAGCACCAAAAGCTAAGAAAGCTTCTGTTGCCAAATCATCTCCTACAAAAATTAAAAAAGCAGCACCAAAAAAGAAATGATCTGTTACTTTAATAATATATTGAAATATTTCATTATTTTTGCTAAAAAATGAAAATAACATAGGCCTTAATACAGGCCACAAATTAATATTTGATAAGAGTAAATTATTTTTTGTATAAATATTTTATAAAATAATAGTTTAGAAACATTTGCCACAGTCAGTACCACGGATGGGTGGCCACTTGAGAATACTGTGTGCGGTTGCATTTTTATTTAAAATATATGGTATAATAAATAAGTATATATTTAAATTGATTACTTCATTGAAAATTTTAATAATATACTTTAATATTAATGATATTTATGAAAAATATATATTTGTAAAAATTTTCATTTATTACTGGCAACAGCCATACCACGTTGAAAACACCGGTTCTCGTCCGTCCGATTATCTGTACAGCGTTCATACAGTACAGTACAGTGAATTGTTGAAGCAAATTATTGTATAATTACATTCAAAGCGAAAACAATTTCATACACACACCTACAGAACAAGTTAAATCAAATATAAAAAAGTATAAAAACAAACTATAAAATAAGTGACGGGCGTAGCCAAACAAAAAAAAGGGGGCGACCGAGTCGCTCCCCTGCTATCACTAAAGTTTTAAAAGTGCAACCCGATGACGTCGGAATACAACAAAGCACCGAAGAAGAAGCCAACAAAATAGAAAAAATAGTTAGTGAAAATAGCGAGAACACAAGTGCATTGCCTCCAAGAATGAAAAACCAAAACAAAAACAATATACAAAACATTTTCAAAAAACAAACAGAAGTGCAAGTGCAAGTGCCCACAAAAAATAGATTTAATCCCCTAACCACTGAAGAAGGTCAAATAGTGGAAGATGTGGAACAAGAAGACACAGACCCAAAAGAAATTAATGAAAATGACAAAAACACAGAAAGGACACAAGGAGGTAAGAATAAACCACCTCCAATTGTTATACACAGCACTCCAAATAACCATAAGGAGTTCATGGAGCAAATAAAGGAACATGTGAAAAAGGGATTCCATGTGAAATACACGTTCAAAAAAACGAATCTATTCATCCATGACTCAAATGAATATAAAAACTACGTCAAAATGCTAGACAACGAAAACATGGAGTTCCATACATACACGGAAAGGACAGAAAAACACCACGCCTTCGTATTGGTCGGGCTACCAAGAGGAATCGACGAAGAGGAAATTAAGCAAGACATAGAGAAATGCCTCAAAACAAACATTATTAAAGTATATCCAATGAGATCCTCCTACAGATCTCTATATCTTGTGATCACCGGACAAAGCACGTCCCTAAAACAACTAACCCAAGAAGTTAAATATGTGTACAACGTAAAAATTACCTGGGAAAGGCACAGGAACGCCAAACTAATTATCCAGTGTCACAGATGTCAGGCCTGGTCACATGCCACTACGAACTGTAGAATGAACCCAAAGTGCCTAAAATGCGCAGGACCTCACTGGAGCCGTGACTGTACAATAAAAGAAAACACGGAAGAAAATAAAAAACTTTTAAAATGTGCAAACTGTGAAAATAACCACCCGGCAAACTCTACAGAATGCCGAATTTATATCAACAAAATCGAGCAGATAGAAAGGAGAAGAAAAACAAACACGGTCCCTGTAAGAAATCAACAAAAATTCGTGCCAGCACCACTACCTCCAACAAATGCCTGGGCAATGGGAAACCCATTCACTCAAAATGATAGACCCACCCAAGTGTACGCTCATGTACACAGCCAAGCACCAACACAAACAACATCCATATCTACTACTACTAACATAAACAATTTGGTAAGTGAGTTTGACACATTAAACAAATTAATAGATGTAGAAAGAATGCTAAAATATGTAAAAGACCTAAACCATGACCTTATGAAATGCAAAAACGAATTAGAGAAATTCATGGTTTTCAACAACTTTTGCACAAAAAATTTTAGCCAATGTCCGCCGTAAAATGTGCGACATGGAATGCTAATGGGCTACGCCAAAACCTTGGTGAACTTAGATCGTTCATCAGAGAACAAAAGGTGGACATTATGATGATAAATGAAACCAAATTATCAGGAGAACATAAAATAAAAATTAGAAATTTTAATATAATTAGGAAAGATAGAACAACACAAGGCGGAGGTGTAGCAATAATAATAAAAAATAGCATTCCGTTTCGCACATTTGAAATCAATGGTTCCGTATCCATAGAATGCGTCGGAATCGAACTATTAAATAATATAAAAATTATTGCAGTGTATAACACTCCCGCTAACAAGTTCCCCATGGAGGATCTAGCAAAATTGTTCAGGATGGGTAACAAAATATTAGTAATAGGTGATCTTAATGCTCGCCATACGGCATGGAAGAATCATGTATCAAACACAAACGGACGAACATTACATAAATTCACTAACGACAATAACATCGTCATCCAACACACAGACAACCCCACACATTTTCCAACTAACGGAATGACACCCACCTTCATTGATCTTGTGATTAATAAAAATGTTAACAACATCACGCACCCAACCTCAATACCAGAGTTATCATCAGACCACAACCCGGTAATATTTAATATTACAAACTTAAATAAAGACAACACCAAACACATTGTCACTTCCTATAAATCAACCGATTGGGCAGAGTTTAGAAAAAAATTAAATTCAACAATAAAAATCAATAATAAAATAAACAATGCCCAAGAAGTTGATCAGGAAATAGATAACTTCACAAAAGGGGTGCAACAAGTCCAAAAAGCTCACAGCCGACGGGTCGTGATAGTTGATAACAGGTATCTCCCTGATGATAACACAAAAAACTTAATCAAATATAAAAATGCGATGAGGAAACTGTACCAAAAAAGATTTATACCAGGCCTCAAAGCAGATATAAACAAAATCACGAAAATGATCAGGAGGAACATTAAAAACAAGATCAATGAACAGTGGGAAAAAACACTAACGGACTTACGACCCGGTGACAGAACAATGTGGCGAATAACGAAGACGTTTAAAAAACCGAGACAACAAATCCCCACAATCACCACGAACGATAATAATTACATGACGGACAAAGACAAAGCTGACATAATAAGTGAAACTTTAGAGGAGATCCAGACTAACGAACAGACTACTCCACTAGAAGAGGACATAAAACGAAGAATACATGAATTCTTTCATACCACACAAACACCACAAAACAACACCAAAATAAAGCTCACAACCCCCCAAGAAATTAAAAACATAATTAAAACCCTCCCAAATAACAAAGCCCCAGGACAAGACGGGATAGACACCAAAATAATCAAAAACTTTACCACCAAAGCTATAGTACAACTTCAGTACATAATAAATGCAATCCTGAGGATAGGATACTTCCCTGAGTCCTGGAGAACGGCAATAGTGATCCCAGTACCGAAACCTAACAAGGATCATAGTAATCCCAAAAATTACAGACCAATAAGCCTCCTGAGCACGCTGTCCAAGATAGCGGAAAAAGTCATTTTGGAAAGAATAAACAAGATAAGTCAGTCCAAAAATATAATAATACACGAACAATTCGGATTCAGAAGTGGTCATGGCACTTGCATGCAAGTTGCCAGAATAGCAAGTGACATAATACAAAATTTTAACAAAAGTAACGTCACGGCCATGGCCCTTCTGGATATTGAGAAAGCCTTTGACACGGTATATATTGATGGACTGATTTACAAACTAATAAATTATGACTTCCCAAGATGGCTAATAGCACTACTGGACAGTTACCTCAGAGGAAGGGGATTCTATGTAAAAATAAACAACAGCACATCGGAACTCCGACACCCAAAAGCAGGTGTGCCACAAGGATCGGTACTTGGGCCCATATTGTTCACCTACTTTATTAATGATATCCCAAAATTTGCCAAAACAAAAACTGCGATATACGCGGATGACACTGCCGTGTACGCCCACTCCTTTAGTGCTCAGGTGGCAACAAAACAACTACAAATACACCTGGATATGATACTAAAGTTTGCCAGGGACTGGAAAATCAAAATAAATAACAGCAAAACTGAACATATAATTTTTAGCAAAAAATTTACAAATGTCAAAATCTACGATCCACTTAAGGTAGACGGCGTAGCCATAGTCCCTGCCAAGCACAAAGTAAAGTACCTAGGTGTGTACCTTGATAGGACATTATCGTTTGTCCCACATATCAACCACCTGATCAGTAGGGGAAATGGGTGTATACGACAACTATACCCACTCCTGAACAAATACAGCAAACTCAGCACCAAAAATAAAAAAATGTTATACACTGCAATAATAAGACCAACTATAACCTACGGAGCCCCTGTGTGGAACAGCGTTTCAGACACGACATATCTAAGACTGCAACGTATACAGAACAAATGCCTCCGACTTACACTAAACAAAGATAGATACGCTAGAATACAAGACATACATAGAGAGACAGACATACCGACAATCAAAGACTATACCAAACATGTAACGCATTCTATCTACACTAAGTTGATTAAAAACAGCTACTTAACCAAAAATATGGTGAAGTCAAACTCACTAACCAAAAAACACAAACAAATATATACAAAATATTTAAATAATGTATAACAAAATATTTTACAGTAAATAATAAAGATAAAATACCCATTCCTTACAAGAGCCTGTGGCGTCGTGCCAGCGTTCCCGACTGGCACTCCGAAAGCAGGCGTTCAAGTCCCACGCAAGGCATTAAATTTTTTTTTTCTTTTTAAATCTAATTTTACATGCAAAAACACATAGGCAATGGGCAATATAAGTTTGCCACAGCTATTGCCTAAAACATAAAACAGGTTTTTAAAAATTTTCCTGTAAAGAGCATATCAACAAAATTAACTTAACATATACCTGCTCAAACAAATAAATTAAATATCATAAGCATAATTGCGACACAGCAATCTGCATGAAAGAAAAATAAGTTAGGATGAAAGCCTTTTAAGGCTAATAACCTATAATAGTAAATAAAAGTTTTGTAATATATGTTATGTATGTAATGTATTGTATTTTTAAATGTTGATTAATAAACTGTTTTTGAATTTGAATTTGAATTTGGTTCTCGTCCGATCACCGAAGTTAAGCAACATTGGGCACAGTCAGTACTTGGATGGGTGACCGCTTGGGAACACTGTGTGCGGTTGCCTTTTTATATTAAAAATATAAATTATTTTTCTTCTGTTTTTTTTTTTTACACACCATATATAAATATATGTTATTTATAAATGTAAACCTTTTATATTATTCGTCAACAAATAAATATTATTTTTTGTATAAAATTTTATTGCATTTATAACTCATATCATGGTTACTTTAAAGCGAGAAGTTTTTTTAATATTTCAAATGAATATAAAATAATATAAATTTTATGAAATTTATTTATTTTTAGAAATAGCAATCGCTTATAATTATAACAAAATTTTAATAATGTTTAATTTTATTTCAATAATTTATATATATATTTTTTAATAAAAATAATATACTCTTATTTAATAATATATGTTGGTCCTATATATAGGACCGAAAATATTTCTTATTTGTTTTTTTTTTTTTTAAATTGTCATTTAAAACGCTTATGCACGTTCTCCACGAATACGTCTTGCCAATTGTATATCCTTAGGCATAATTGTAACACGCTTTGCATGAATTGCGCATAAATTGGTATCTTCAAATAAACCTACTAAATAGGCTTCACTAGCTTCTTGTAATGCCATAACAGCTGAACTTTGGAAACGTAAATCGGTTTTAAAATCTTGTGCAATTTCACGTACTAAACGTTGGAATGGTAATTTACGAATTAACAATTCAGTACTTTTTTGATAACGACGAATTTCTCGTAAAGCTACTGTACCAGGACGATATCTGTGTGGTTTTTTTACTCCACCAGTTGCTGGTGCACTTTTACGTGCAGCTTTCGTTGCTAATTGTTTTCTTGGTGCTTTACCACCAGTTGATTTACGTGCAGTTTGCTTGGTTCTAGCCATTTTCAAATAATAATGTTTTTACAAAAAAACACACAATTTTAAAAATTATATTCGATAATTTGATACTACAAAGTCAAATGTTTAAATGCGAAATAAATGTGTTGTATTTATATTTATATGAAATTTCAAAATTTTTGTTGTTATATCCTATTGGATAGCTATCAGAGTATGGACTAATCAAATTGTATAGGCGTGGCTTAAAAAATCTTTAATGCTTTATATAAAAAGGCACAATTGTACCGGCGCTCACATACATTACAATACTTGTGAGGTTAACACACGTGTTATCCGTTCGTTAAAATATTGTAAATAATTTTTTATTAAAATGACTGGCAGAGGAAAAGGTGGAAAGGGTCTTGGAAAAGGGGGTGCAAAACGTCATAGAAAAGTTTTGCGTGATAATATCCAAGGTATTACAAAACCTGCAATTCGTCGTTTAGCACGACGAGGTGGAGTAAAACGTATCTCTGGTTTAATTTATGAAGAAACACGTGGTGTACTTAAAGTATTCCTTGAAAATGTTATTCGGGATGCTGTTACATATACTGAACACGCAAAACGTAAAACAGTTACAGCTATGGATGTTGTATATGCATTAAAACGACAAGGTCGTACTTTGTATGGTTTTGGAGGTTAAGAAAATATAATAATTTACTTAAAATATTTAGTAAATTTATTAAAGAATATTTAATACATCCGATAAATTTAAACAGGCTTTCCTTTTTGGGAAGCCACTAATTTTATTTATATAAGAGTAAATAAATTTGTTAATAAATATAACATATTATATAATTTGTTTACAACAAATTATTTTGTTTATAACATACATTACCAAATATTTTTTTTTTTTTTTTTTTTTTTGTAATATATCTGCAATAATAAATTATAATTTGTATATTATCTATTTTATTTTACAATAACTTATTGAATTTTTGAAAAAATTTTATTTTAAATTAATATACTATTATATTTTTTATATATACAAGTTAAGAGTAACAAGTATCGATAGGAGATTATCGAATTTATAACTAATAAAACATTTCGCCTTAATCAAAGAAAATAAATATTTTGCTATACCATTTGTTATACTTTCAATAAATAATTTATTATTAAATTTTTATTATTTCATTTATTTTTTAAAATTATTAAAAATATTTTTCTAATAATTATAAGCGTACATAAACAAGTAGTAAATGTAAAATGAAAATAATAAAGGTAATGTAATGCATTTGCATTACACTGATTTACGATATATATTCCGATATCCTTTATTATATTTAAAATTAATAATATTGATATACTAATAATAGATATATTCAAGCTATTAATATATAAAATTTTATATTAAATATGATATTAATAATTGTTTATTTTATTTTTTTGTATATATAAAAATAATTTACTCTTATTTAAAAAATTTGATGGCTCTCTTAAAAAGAGAGCCGTTTTTATATGTTGATGTATTTTTATGTTATCAATTAAATAATATTTTCGATTTATTTATTTTGAACTTGTATATTTTGTAACAGCTTTAGTACCTTCACTAACAGCGTGCTTTGCCAATTCACCAGGTAATAATAATCGAACTGCGGTTTGAATTTCCCGACTTGTGATTGTTGAACGTTTATTATAATGTGCTAAACGTGATGCTTCAGCAGCAATACGTTCAAAAATATCATTAACAAAACTGTTCATGATACTCATAGCTTTACTAGAGATACCAGTATCAGGATGCACTTGTTTTAATACTTTGTAAATGTAAATTGCATATGATTCCTTGCGCTTCCTCTTCTTTTTCTTATCACTCTTTGATATATTTTTTTGAGCTTTGCCAGCTTTTTTTGCTGCTTTTCCACTTGTTTTTGGTGGCATTGTTACAAACAATTAATATACACAGATAGTTACAGAACACCAGTCAGTATATGTATGAGCGTGTCGTGTATACAACTAGCGTATTATATACGCGAAGATGGATATAACAATAAAAATGAATACTACTCTCTGATTGGCTAAAAATAATACTATAAGGTGATTGGTTTATTTTTAAAGTTTTATATTTTATAAATATTATAAATTAAAATACCCAAATAACATTTTAAACATTTATGTTACAATCCCCGTAACGTACACATCTGTGTGATTATATTTACAAAAAAAAATATTAATTAAATAAATTTATTCGCTATGTCTGGACGAGGTAAAGGTGGTAAAGTAAAGGGAAAGGCAAAGTCAAGATCAAGCCGAGCAGGATTACAATTTCCTGTTGGAAGAATTCACAGATTATTACGAAAAGGAAATTATGCTGAACGAGTAGGTGCTGGTGCCCCAGTATATTTGGCTGCTGTTATGGAATATTTGGCTGCAGAAGTTCTCGAGTTAGCTGGTAATGCTGCCCGTGATAACAAAAAAACACGTATCATTCCACGTCATTTACAATTGGCAATTCGTAATGATGAAGAATTAAATAAATTATTATCTGGTGTAACAATTGCTCAAGGTGGTGTATTACCAAACATTCAAGCAGTGTTATTACCAAAGAAAACTGAAAAGAAAGCATAAATTAAAAACATTGCATTAATTTTTATAATAATAATACATCGATCATAGGCCTTTTAATAAAAGGCCACAAATTTATTTAAAATAAGAGTAAAAATTATTTTTATAAATAATATATTATAATATTTTTTTAAAGAATCAATTTAAATAATTATAAATTAATGATTCTTTTTTTTTTTTTTTTTTTTTATATGTTATTATGGAAATAATTCATCATATTATGATGACATTTAGGTAACATATTATAAGAATATTCATAAAATATTATCAAAATAATATTGTATTATGATGATATTTAGACAAAATATTATAAGAATATACACAAAATATTATCAAAATAATATCATTAGATAACAAAACTGTTCATGATACTCATACCTTTACTAGAGATAAAAGTATCAGGATGCACTTGTATTAATACATATTATCACAACATCACAAAATATTTTTTAAAAGGAAAAATTTTTTTAAAATTATTATAAAATTTGATTGAATTAAATTTCAATTTATTTTTTTAATAATTAAAGAAAAAAAAGAAAAAAAAAGCATATAAACTTTCTATTGAAAATGTTATTTTAAACTAGATGGCCAAGTGAACTTCGTTACACAAACAATATATGACGTATTCGTTATTTAAATAATCAGTATCCTTTGATATTATATCAATACGTTACTCTCTTCTTTTGATACATATTAATAAAATTTCAATTTATAAGATTTTATGTCAATTATATAAATAATATTATAAATTTTCTAAATACATAAGTTAATTAACAAAAAATTTGAATAACAAGATAAATTTATATATGATGTTTTAATACTCGATACTATAATATATCGCATCCGTTACCAATTATTCGGTATCCTTTGATTTATACACAGAATGAACTAAAAATATATATCAAATTTATTTTATTTATTTATATATTTAATATTATTATTATTATTTTATATTACAAAGTTTCTTAACGAAGCTTACAATGATTTCTCATATCGTACTTAACAAAATTATTTAGATCATATAAAATTTAAATTGTTAAAAAATTTGTATATTTATTATTATTATTTATTTTTATTAAAATTACATAACATAAAATTAATAATATTTTAATAATTATATAAATTAATTCTTATTTAAAATAATCTTATATTAATCTCAACAAATACTCTAATAATATATTTTGTCATAAATTTTTTTATATTTAAAATAAATATTATAATATATAAATACTTATATCAGTATAAAATTTCTTTATATAATTATGAAAAAATTAATTTAATAGTTAATTATTGATATTAATGCATAAATAAAAGTATTTTCTAATGAAATATATTTTGTCAATGTTCGATTAACACATTTCATAATAATACGTTTTCATTATTGACAAAAAAAGTTTTTCTAAAAATGAAATCTTATACTATAATATATATATTTATATATTAAATTTTTTAATTATTTATATACTAATAATTTATAATAAATCGATATTAAATAAAAAATAAAAATATATACTTTTTAAGTTTACCTTAAAAATATTATTGTTTTGTATGATTGAAATAATTAATATTAAACTATGTTTATTAATAATTGTTAATAAAAAAATTAAATATATTTTAATTTATAAAATAAATATTATTATTAAATTTATAATTTATTATTTTATATATTATAGAAATTGAAAAAATAAATCATGTTTACTACGACAGTAAATTAGAAATACTATTTAATTTTTATGTGTTTTCTACATGGTACTTTGACTTACATAGGGACTTATATTATTGTGAATAATGATATAATTGAAAACCTTTATTTTTTATTTGATAGAATTATTATATTTTATCATTTAAATATTTATAATAAATACATTATTTTTATAAAGTAAAAAATATGGCCGAAGAAAATTCTACAGCTGTTGCAGCAACTGCGGTTACTGCTGCTTCTACAACACCAACAAAAAAAGCAACAGCTTCTGGTGCTAAACGTACAAAACAACATTCAAAACCAACACATCCACGTACATCAGAAATGGTTGTTAACGCAATTAAAAATTTAAAAGAACGTGGTGGTTCATCATTACAAGCAATTAAAAAATATTTAGCTGCAAATTATAAAGTGGATTCTGATAAAATTTCACCATTTATTAAAAAATATTTAAAAGCTGCTGTAACTGAGGGAGCCTTGGTACAAACTAAAGGTAAAGGTGCATCTGGTTCATTCAAATTGGCTGCTTCCGCTTCATCTAATTCTTCAGCTAAATCAAAAGTTTCCAAAAAAGAAAGTGGAGCAAAAGGTTCAGCAAAGAGTGCTAAAAGTAAACGGGCACCAAAAGAAAAGAAAGCCACAACTACATCATTGGCAGCCAAAAAGCCTAAAGCAAAAAAAGCGACTCCATCATCATCAACTGCTGCTAAAAAAGTTACTGCAAAATCATCAGCGGCATCAAAAAAAGCACCAGTTAAAGCAAAACCAGCAAAAAGTACAAAATCCGCTGCCAAAAGTAGCCCTGCTCGTAAACCGAAAGCACCAAAAGCTAAGAAAGCTTCTGTTGCCAAATCATCTCCTACAAAAATTAAAAAAGCAGCACCAAAAAAGAAATGATCTGTTACTTTAATAATATATTGAAATATTTCATTATTTTTGCTAAAAAATGAAAATAACATAGGCCTTAATACAGGCCACAAATTAATATTTGATAAGAGTAAATTATTTTTTGTATAAATATTTTATAAAATAATAGTTTAGAAACATTTGCCACAGTCAGTACCACGGATGGGTGGCCACTTGAGAATACTGTGTGCGGTTGCATTTTTATTTAAAATATATGGTATAATAAATAAGTATATATTTAAATTGATTACTTCATTGAAAATTTTAATAATATACTTTAATATTAATGATATTTATGAAAAATATATATTTGTAAAAATTTTCATTTATTACTGGTAACAGCCATACCACGTTGAAAACACCGGTTCTCGTCCATTATCTGTACAGCGTTCATACAGTACAGTACAGTGAATTGTTGAAGCAAATTATTGTATAACTACATTCAAAGCGAAAACAATTTCATACACACACCTACAGAACAAGTTAAATCAAATATAAAAAAGTATAAAAACAAACTATAAAATAAGTGACGGGCGTAGCCAAACAAAAAAAAGGGGGCGACCGAGTCGCTCCCCTGCTATCACTAAAGTTTTAAAAGTGCAACCCGATGACGTCGGAATACAACAAAGCACCGAAGAAGAAGCCAACAAAATAGAAAAAATAGTTAGTGAAAATAGCGAGAACACAAGTGCAGTGCCTCCAAGAATGGAAAACCAAAACAAAAACAATATACAAAACATTTTCAAAAAACAAACAGAAGTGCAAGTGCAAGTGCCCACAAAAAACAGATTTAATCCCCTAACCACTGAAGAAGGTCAAATAGCGGAAGATGTGGAACAAGAAGACACAGACCCAAAAGAAATTAATGAAAATGACAAAAACACAGAAAGGACACAAGGAGGTAAGAATAAACCACCTCCAATTGTTATACACAGCACTCCAAATAACCATAAGGAGTTCATGGAGCAAATAAAGGAACATGTGAAAAAGGGATTCCATGTGAAATACACGTTCAAAAAAAACGAATCTATTCATCCATGACTCAAATGAATATAAAAACTACGTCAAAATGCTGGACAACGAAAACATGGAGTTCCATACATACACGGAAAGGACAGAAAAACACCACGCCTTCGTATTGGTCGGGCTACCAAGAGGAATCGACGAAGAGGAAATTAAGCAAGACATAGAGAAATGCCTCAAAACAAACATTATTAAAGTATATCCAATGAGATCCTCCTACAGATCTCTATATCTTGTGATCACCGGACAAAGCACGTCCCTAAAACAACTAACCCAAGAAGTTAAATATGTGTACAACGTAAAAATTACCTGGGAAAGGCACAGGAACGCCAAACTAATTATCCAGTGTCACAGATGTCAGGCCTGGTCACATGCCACTACGAACTGTAGAATGAACCCAAAGTGCCTAAAATGCGCAGGACCTCACTGGAGCCGTGACTGTACAATAAAAGAAAACACGGAAGAAAATAAAAAACTTTTAAAATGTGCAAACTGTGAAAATAACCACCCGGCAAACTCTACAGAATGCCGAATTTATATCAACAAAATCGAGCAGATAGAAAGGAGAAGAAAAACAAACACGGTCCCTGTAAGAAATCAACAAAAATTCGTGCCAGCACCACTACCTCCAACAAATGTCTGGGCAATGGGAAACCCATTCACTCAAAATGATAGACCCACCCAAGTGTACGCTCATGTACACAGCCAAGCACCAACACAAACAACATCCATATCTACTACTACTAACATAAACAATTTGGTAAGTGAGTTTGACACATTAAACAAATTAATAGATGTAGAAAGAATGCTAAAATATGTAAAAGACCTAAACCATGACCTTATGAAATGCAAAAACGAATTAGAGAAATTCATGGTTTTCAACAACTTTTGCACAAAAAATTTTAGCCAATGTCCGCCGTAAAATGTGCGACATGGAATGCTAATGGGCTACGCCAAAACCTTGGTGAACTTAGATCGTTCATCAGAGAACAAAAGGTGGACATTATGATGATAAATGAAACCAAATTATCAGGAGAACATAAAATAAAAATTAGAAATTTTAATATAATTAGGAAAGATAGAACAACACAAGGCGGAGGTGTAGCAATAATAATAAAAAATAGCATTCCGTTTCGCACAATTGAAATCAATGGTTCCGTATCCATAGAATGCGTCGGAATCGAACTATTAAATAATATAAAAATTATTGCAGTGTATAACACTCCCGCTAACAAGTTCCCCACGGAGGATCTAGCAAAATTGTTCAGGATGGGTAACAAAATATTAGTAATAGGTGATCTTAATGCTCGCCATACGGCATGGAAGAATCATGTATCAAACACAAACGGACGAACATTACATAAATTCACTAACGACAATAACATCGTCATCCAACACACAGACAACCCCACACATTTTCCAACTAACGGAATGACACCCACCTTCATTGATCTTGTGATTAATAAAAATGTTAACAACATCACGCACCCAACCTCAATACCAGAGTTATCATCAGACCACAACCCGGTAATATTTAATATTACAAACTTAAATAAAGACAACACCAAACACATTGTCACTTCCTATAAATCAACCGATTGGGCAGAGTTTAGAAAAAAATTAAATTCAACAATAAAAATCAATAATAAAATAAACAATGCCCAAGAAGTTGATCAGGAAATAGATAACTTCACAAAAGGGGTGCAACAAGTCCAAAAAGCTCACAGCCGACGGGTCGTGATAGTTGATAACAGGTATCTCCCTGATGATAACACAAAAAACTTAATCAAATATAAAAATGCGATGAGGAAACTGTACTAAAAAAGATTTATACCAGGCCTCAAAGCAGATATAAACAAAATCACGAAAATGATCAGGAGGAACATTAAAAACAAGATCAATGAACAGTGGGAAAAAACACTAACGGACTTACGACCCGGTGACAGAACAATGTGGCGAATAACGAAGACGTTTAAAAAACCGAGACAACAAATCCCCACAATCACCACGAACGATAATAATTACATGACGGACAAAGACAAAGCTGACATAATAAGTGAAACTTTAGAGGAGATCCAGACTAACGAACAGACTACTCCACTAGAAGAGGACATAAAACGAAGAATACATGAATTCTTTCATACCACACAAACACCACAAAACAACACCAAAATAAAGCTCACAACCCCCCAAGAAATTAAAAACATAATTAAAACCCTCCCAAATAACAAAGCCCCAGGACAAGACGGGATAGACACCAAAATAATCAAAAACTTTACCACCAAAGCTATAGTACAACTTCAGTACATAATAAATGCAATCCTGAGGATAGGATACTTCCCTGAGTCCTGGAGAACGGCAATAGTGATCCCAGTACCGAAACCTAACAAGGATCATAGTAATCCCAAAAATTACAGACCAATAAGCCTCCTGAGCACGCTGTCCAAGATAGCGGAAAAAGTCATTTTGGAAAGAATAAACAAGATAAGTCAGTCCAAAAATATAATAATACACGAACAATTCGGATTCAGAAGTGGTCATGGCACTTGCATGCAAGTTGCCAGAATAGCAAGTGACATAATACAAAATTTTAACAAAAGTAACGTCACGGCCATGGCCCTTCTGGATATTGAGAAAGCCTTTGACACGGTATATATTGATGGACTGATTTACAAACTAATAAATTATGACTTCCCAAGATGGCTGATAGCACTACTGGACAGTTACCTCAGAGGAAGGGGATTCTATGTAAAAATAAACAACAGCACATCGAAACTCCGACACCCAAAAGCAGGTGTGCCACAAGGATCGGTACTTGGGCCCATATTGTTCACCTACTTTATTAATGATATCCCAAAATTTGCCAAAACAAAAACTGCGATATACGCGGATGACACTGCCGTGTACGCCCACTCCTTTAGTGCTCAGGTGGCAACAAAACAACTACAAATACACCTGGATATGATACTAAAGTTTGCCAGGGACTGGAAAATCAAAATAAATAACAGCAAAACTGAACATATAATTTTTAGCAAAAAATTTACAAATGTCAAAATCTACGATCCACTTAAGGTAGACGGCGTAGCCATAGTCCCTGCCAAGCACAAAGTAAAGTACCTAGGTGTGTACCTTGATAGGACATTATCGTTTGTCCCACATATCAACCACCTGATCAGTAGGGGAAATGGGTGTATACGACAACTATACCCACTCCTGAACAAATACAGCAAACTCAGCACCAAAAATAAAAAAATGTTATACACTGCAATAATAAGACCAACTATAACCTACGGAGCCCCTGTGTGGAACAGCGTTTCAGACACGACATATCTAAGACTGCAACGTATACAGAACAAATGCCTCCGACTTACACTAAACAAAGATAGATACGCTAGAATACAAGACATACATAGAGAGACAGACATACCGACAATCAAAGACTATACCAAACATGTAACGCATTCTTTCTACACTAAGTTGATTAAAAACAGCTACTTAACCAAAAATATGGTGAAGTCAAACTCACTAACCAAAAAACACAAACAAATATATACAAAATATTTAAATAATGTATAACAAAATATTTTACAGTAAATAATAAAGATAAAATACCCATTCCTTACAAGAGCCTGTGGCGTCGTGCCAGCGTTCCCGACTGGCACTCCGAAAGCAGGCGTTCAAGTCCCACGCAAGGCATTAAATTTTTTTTTCTTTTTAAATCTAATTTTACATGCAAAAACACATAGGCAATGGGCAATATAAGTTTGCCACAGCTATTGCCTAAAACATAAAACAGGTTTTTAAAAATTTTCCTGTAAAGAGCATATCAACAAAAATTAACTTAACATATACCTGCTCAAACAAATAAATTAAATATCATAAGCATAATTGCGACACAGCAATCTGCATGAAAGAAAAATAAGTTAGGATGAAAGCCTTTTAAGGCTAATAACCTATAATAGTAAATAAAAGTTTTGTAATATATGTTATGTATGTAATGTATTGTATTTTTAAATGTTGATTAATAAACTGTTTTTGAATTTGAATTTGAATTGGTTCTCGTCCGATCACCGAAGTTAAGCAACATTGGGCACAGTCAGTACTTGGATGGGTGACCGCTTGGGAACACTGTGTGCGGTTGCCTTTTTATATTAAAAATATAAATTATTTTTCTTCTGTTTTTTTTTTTTACACACCATATATAAATATATGTTATTTATAAATGTAAACCTTTTATATTATTCGTCAACAAATAAATATTATTTTTTGTATAAAATTTTATTGCATTTATAACTCATATCATGGTTACTTTAAAGCGAGAAGTTTTTTTAATATTTCAAATGAATATAAAATAATATAAATTTTATGAAATTTATTTATTTTTAGAAATAGCAATCGCTTATAATTATAACAAAATTTTAATAATGTTTAATTTTATTTCAATAATTTATATATATATTTTTTAATAAAAATAATATACTCTTATTTAATAATATATGTTGGTCCTATATATAGGACCGAAAATATTTCTTATTTGTTTTTTTTTTTTTTTAAATTGTCATTTAAAACGCTTATGCACGTTCTCCACGAATACGTCTTGCCAATTGTATATCCTTAGGCATAATTGTAACACGCTTTGCATGAATTGCGCATAAATTGGTATCTTCAAGTAAACCTACTAAATAGGCTTCACTAGCTTCTTGTAATGCCATAACAGCTGAACTTTGGAAACGTAAATCGGTTTTAAAATCTTGTGCAATTTCACGTACTAAACGTTGGAATGGTAATTTACGAATTAACAATTCAGTACTTTTTTGATAACGACGAATTTCTCGTAAAGCTACTGTACCAGGACGATATCTGTGTGGTTTTTTTACTCCACCAGTTGCTGGTGCACTTTTACGTGCAGCTTTCGTTGCTAATTGTTTTCTTGGTGCTTTACCACCAGTTGATTTACGTGCAGTTTGCTTGGTTCTAGCCATTTTCAAATAATAATGTTTTTACAAAAAAACACACAATTTTAAAAATTATATTCGATAATTTGATACTACAAAGTCAAATGTTTAAATGCGAAATAAATGTGTTGTATTTATATTTATATGAAATTTCAAAATTTTTGTTGTTATATCCTATTGGATAGCTATCAGAGTATGGACTAATCAAATTGTATAGGCGTGGCTTAAAAAATCTTTAATGCTTTATATAAAAAGGCACAATTGTACCGGCGCTCACATACATTACAATACTTGTGAGGTTAACACACGTGTTATCCGTTCGTTAAAATATTGTAAATAATTTTTTATTAAAATGACTGGCAGAGGAAAAGGTGGAAAGGGTCTTGGAAAAGGGGGTGCAAAACGTCATAGAAAAGTTTTGCGTGATAATATCCAAGGTATTACAAAACCTGCAATTCGTCGTTTAGCACGACGAGGTGGAGTAAAACGTATCTCTGGTTTAATTTATGAAGAAACACGTGGTGTACTTAAAGTATTCCTTGAAAATGTTATTCGGGATGCTGTTACATATACTGAACACGCAAAACGTAAAACAGTTACAGCTATGGATGTTGTATATGCATTAAAACGACAAGGTCGTACTTTGTATGGTTTTGGAGGTTAAGAAAATATAATAATTTACTTAAAATATTTAGTAAATTTATTAAAGAATATTTAATACATCCGATAAATTTAAACAGGCTTTCCTTTTTGGGAAGCCACTAATTTTATTTATATAAGAGTAAATAAATTTGTTAATAAATATAACATATTATATAATTTGTTTACAACAAATTATTTTGTTTATAACATACATTACCAAATATTTTTTTTTTTTTTTTTTTTTTTAATATATCTGCAATAATAAATTATAATTTGTATATTATCTATTTTATTTTACAATAACTTATTGAATTTTTGAAAAAATTTTATTATAAATTAATATACTATTATATTTTTTATATATACAAGTTAAGAGTAACAAGTATCGATAGGAGATTATCGAATTTATAACTAATAAAACATTTCGCCTTAATCAAAGAAAATAAATATTTTGCTATACCATTTGTTATACTTTCAATAAATAATTTATTATTAAATTTTTATTATTTCATTTATTTTTTAAAATTATTAAAAATATTTTTCTAATAATTATAAGCGTACATAAACAAGTAGTAAATGTAAAATGAAAATAATAAAGGTAATGTAATGCATTTGCATTACACTGATTTACGATATATATTCCGATATCCTTTATTATATTTAAAATTAATAATATTGATATACTAATAATAGATATATTCAAGCTATTAATATATAAAATTTTATATTAAATATGATATTAATAATTGTTTATTTTATTTTTTTGTATATATAAAAATAATTTACTCTTATTTAAAAAATTTGATGGCTCTCTTAAAAAGAGAGCCGTTTTTATATGTTGATGTATTTTTATGTTATCAATTAAATAATATTTTCGATTTATTTATTTTGAACTTGTATATTTTGTAACAGCTTTAGTACCTTCACTAACAGCGTGCTTTGCCAATTCACCAGGTAATAATAATCGAACTGCGGTTTGAATTTCCCGACTTGTGATTGTTGAACGTTTATTATAATGTGCTAAACGTGATGCTTCAGCAGCAATACGTTCAAAAATATCATTAACAAAACTGTTCATGATACTCATAGCTTTACTAGAGATACCAGTATCAGGATGCACTTGTTTTAATACTTTGTAAATGTAAATTGCATATGATTCCTTGCGCTTCCTCTTCTTTTTCTTATCACTCTTTGATATATTTTTTTGAGCTTTGCCAGCTTTTTTTTCTGCTTTTCCACTTGTTTTTGGTGGCATTGTTACAAACAATTAATATACACAGATAGTTACAGAACACCAGTCAGTATATGTATGAGCGTGTCGTGTATACAACTAGCGTATTATATACGCGAAGATGGATATAACAATAAAAATGAATACTACTCTCTGATTGGCTGAAAATAATACTATAAGGTGATTGGTTTATTTTTAAAGTTTTATATTTTATAAATATTATAAATTAAAATACCCAAATAACATTTTAAACATTTATGTTACAATCCCCGTAACGTACACATCTGTGTGATTATATTTACAAAAAAAAATATTAATTAAATAAATTTATTCGCTATGTCTGGACGAGGTAAAGGTGGTAAAGTAAAGGGAAAGGCAAAGTCAAGATCAAGCCGAGCAGGATTACAATTTCCTGTTGGAAGAATTCACAGATTATTACGAAAAGGAAATTATGCTGAACGAGTAGGTGCTGGTGCCCCAGTATATTTGGCTGCTGTTATGGAATATTTGGCTGCAGAAGTTCTCGAGTTAGCTGGTAATGCTGCCCGTGATAACAAAAAAACACGTATCATTCCACGTCATTTACAATTGGCAATTCGTAATGATGAAGAATTAAATAAATTATTATCTGGTGTAACAATTGCTCAAGGTGGTGTATTACCAAACATTCAAGCAGTGTTATTACCAAAGAAAACTGAAAAGAAAGCATAAATTAAAAACATTGCATTAATTTTTATAATAATAATACATCGATCATAGGCCTTTTAATAAAAGGCCACAAATTTATTTAAAATAAGAGTAAAAATTATTTTTATAAATAATATATTATAATATTTTTTTAAAGAATCAATTTAAATAATTATAAATTAATGATTCTTTTTTTTTTTTTTTTTTTTTTATATGTTATTATGGAAATAATTCATCATATTATGATGACATTTAGGTAACATATTATAAGAATATTCATAAAATATTATCAAAATAATATTGTATTATGATGATATTTAGACAAAATATTATAAGAATATACACAAAATATTATCAAAATAATATCATTAGATAACAAAACTGTTCATGATACTCATACCTTTACTAGAGATAAAAGTATCAGGATGCACTTGTATTAATACATATTATCACAACATCACAAAATATTTTTTAAAAGGAAAAATTTTTTTAAAATTATTATAAAATTTGATTGAATTAAATTTCAATTTATTTTTTTAATAATTAAAGAAAAAAAAGAAAAAAAAAGCATATAAACTTTCTATTGAAAATGTTATTTTAAACTAGATGGCCAAGTGAACTTCGTTACACAAACAATATATGACGTATTCGTTATTTAAATAATCAGTATCCTTTGATATTATATCAATACGTTACTCTCTTCTTTTGATACATATTAATAAAATTTCAATTTATAAGATTTTATGTCAATTATATAAATAATATTATAAATTTTCTAAATACATAAGTTAATTAACAAAAAATTTGAATAACAAGATAAATTTATATATGATGTTTTAATACTCGATACTATAATATATCGCATCCGTTACCAATTATTCGGTATCCTTTGATTTATACACAGAATGAACTAAAAATATATATCAAATTTATTTTATTTATTTATATATTTAATATTATTATTATTATTTTATATTACAAAGTTTCTTAACGAAGCTTACAATGATTTCTCATATCGTACTTAACAAAATTATTTAGATCATATAAAATTTAAATTGTTAAAAAATTTGTATATTTATTATTATTATTTATTTTTATTAAAATTACATAACATAAAATTAATAATATTTTAATAATTATATAAATTAATTCTTATTTAAAATAATCTTATATTAATCTCAACAAATACTCTAATAATATATTTTGTCATAAATTTTTTTATATTTAAAATAAATATTATAATATATAAATACTTATATCAGTATAAAATTTCTTTATATAATTATGAAAAAATTAATTTAATAGTTAATTATTGATATTAATGCATAAATAAAAGTATTTTCTAATGAAATATATTTTGTCAATGTTCGATTAACACATTTCATAATAATACGTTTTCATTATTGACAAAAAAAGTTTTTCTAAAAATGAAATCTTATACTATAATATATATATTTATATATTAAATTTTTTAATTATTTATATACTAATAATTTATAATAAATCGATATTAAATAAAAAATAAAAATATATACTTTTTAAGTTTACCTTAAAAATATTATTGTTTTGTATGATTGAAATAATTAATATTAAACTATGTTTATTAATAATTGTTAATAAAAAAATTAAATATATTTTAATTTATAAAATAAATATTATTATTAAATTTATAATTTATTATTTTATATATTATAGAAATTGAAAAAATAAATCATGTTTACTACGACAGTAAATTAGAAATACTATTTAATTTTTATGTGTTTTCTACATGGTACTTTGACTTACATAGGGACTTATATTATTGTGAATAATGATATAATTGAAAACCTTTATTTTTTATTTGATAGAATTATTATATTTTATCATTTAAATATTTATAATAAATACATTATTTTTATAAAGTAAAAAATATGGCCGAAGAAAATTCTACAGCTGTTGCAGCAACTGCGGTTACTGCTGCTTCTACAACACCAACAAAAAAAGCAACAGCTTCTGGTGCTAAACGTACAAAACAACATTCAAAACCAACACATCCACGTACATCAGAAATGGTTGTTAACGCAATTAAAAATTTAAAAGAACGTGGTGGTTCATCATTACAAGCAATTAAAAAATATTTAGCTGCAAATTATAAAGTGGATTCTGATAAAATTTCACTATTTATTAAAAAATATTTAAAAGCTGCTGTAACTGAGGGAGCCTTGGTACAAACTAAAGGTAAAGGTGCATCTGGTTCATTCAAATTGGCTGCTTCCGCTTCATCTAATTCTTCAGCTAAATCAAAAGTATCCAAAAAAGAAAGTGGAGCAAAAGGTTCAGCAAAGAGTGCTAAAAGTAAACGGGCACCAAAAGAAAAGAAAGCCACAACTACATCATTGGCAGCCAAAAAGCCTAAAGCAAAAAAAGCGACTCCATCATCATCAACTGCTGCTAAAAAAGTTACTGCATTATCATCAGCGGCATCAAAAAAAGCACCAGTTAAAGCAAAACCAGCAAAAAGTACAAAATCCGCTGCCAAAAGTAGCCCTGCTCGTAAACCGAAAGCACCAAAAGCTAAGAAAGCTTCTGTTGCCAAATCATCTCCTACAAAAATTAAAAAAGCAGCACCAAAAAAGAAATGATCTGTTACTTTAATAATATATTGAAATATTTCATTATTTTTGCTAAAAAATGAAAATAACATAGGCCTTAATACAGGCCACAAATTAATATTTGATAAGAGTAAATTATTTTTTGTATAAATATTTTATAAAATAATAGTTTAGAAACATTTGCCACAGTCAGTACCACGGATGGGTGGCCACTTGAGAATACTGTGTGCGGTTGCATTTTTATTTAAAATATATGGTATAATAAATAAGTATATATTTAAATTGATTACTTCATTGAAAATTTTAATAATATACTTTAATATTAATGATATTTATGAAAAATATATATTTGTAAAAATTTTCATTTATTACTGGCAACAGCCATACCACGTTGAAAACACCGGTTCTCGTCCATTATCTGTACAGCGTTCATACCGTACAGTACAGTGAATTGTTGAAGCAAATTATTGTATAATTACATTCAAAGCGAAAACAATTTCATACACACACCTACAGAACAAGTTAAATCAAATATAAAAAAGTATAAAAACAAACTATAAAATAAGTGACGGGCGTAGCCAAACAAAAAAAAGGGGGCGACCTAGTCGCTCCCCTGCTATCACTAAAATTTTAAAAGTGCAACCCGATGACGTCGGAATACAACAAAGCACCGAAGAAGAAGCCAACAAAATAGAAAAAATAGTTAGTGAAAATAGCGAGAACACAAGTGCAGTGCCTCCAAGAATGGAAAACCAAAACAAAAACAATATACAAAACATTTTCAAAAAACAAACAGAAGTGCAAGTGCAAGTGCCCACAAAAAACAGATTTAATCCCCTAACCACTGAAGAAGGTCAAACAGAGGAAGATGTGGAACAAGAAGGCACAGACCCAAAAGAAATTAATGAAAATGACAAAAACACAGAAAGGACACAAGGAGGTAAGAATAAACCACCTCCAATTGTTATACACAGCACTCCAAATAACCATAAGGAGTTCATGGAGCAAATAAAGGAACATGTGAAAAAGGGATTCCATGTGAAATACACGTTCAAAAAAACGAATCTATTCATCCATGACTCAAATGAATATAAAAACTACGTCAAAATTCTAGACAACGAAAACATGGAGTTCCATACATACACGGAAAGGACAGAAAAACACCACGCCTTCGTATTGGTCGGGCTACCAAGAGGAATCGACGAAGAGGAAATTAAGCAAGACATAGAGAAATGCCTCAAAACAAACATTATTAAAGTATATCCAATGAGATCCTCCTACAGATCTCTATATCTTGTGATCACCGGACAAAGCACGTCCCTAAAACAACTAACCCAAGAAGTTAAATATGTGTACAACGTAAAAATTACCTGGGAAAGGCACAGGAACGCCAAACTAATTATCCAGTGTCACAGATGTCAGGCCTGGTCACATGCCACTACGAACTGTAGAATGAACCCAAAGTGCCTAAAATGCGCAGGACCTCACTGGAGCCGTGACTGTACAATATAAGAAAACACGGAAGAAAATAAAAAACTTTTAAAATGTGCAAACTGTGAAAATAACCACCCGGCAAACTCTACAGAATGCCGAATTTATATCAACAAAATCGAGCAGATAGAAAGGAGAAGAAAAACAAACACGGTCCCTGTAAGAAATCAACAAAAATTCGTGACAGCACCACTACCTCCAACAAATCCCTGGGCAATGAGAAACCCATTCACTCAAAATGATAGACCCACCCAAGTGTACGCTCATGTACACAGCCAAGCACCAACACAAACAACATCCATATCTACTACTACTAACATAAACAATTTGGTAAGTGAGTTTGACACATTAAACAAATTAATAGATGTAGAAAGAATGCTAAAATATGTAAAAGACCTAAACCATGACCTTATGAAATGCAAAAACGAATTAGAGAAATTCATGGTTTTCAACAACTTTTGCACAAAAAATTTTAGCCAATGTCCGCCGTAAAATGTGCGACATGGAATGCTAATGGGCTACGCCAAAACCTTGGTGAACTTAGATCGTTCATCAGAGAACAAAAGGTGGACATTATGATGATAAATGAAACCAAATTATCAGGAGAACATAAAATAAAAATTAGAAATTTTAATATAATTAGGAAAGATAGAACAACACAAGGCGGAGGTGTAGCAATAATAATAAAAAATAGCATTCCGTTTCGCACATTTGAAATCAATGGTTCCGTATCCATAGAATGCGTCGGAATCGAACTATTAAATAATATAAAAATTATTGCAGTGTATAACACTCCCGCTAACAAGTTCCCCATGGAGGATCTAGCAAAATTGTTCAGGATGGGTAACAAAATATTAGTAATAGGTGATCTTAATGCTCGCCATACGGCATGGAAGAATCATGTATCAAACACAAACGGACGAACATTACATAAATTCACTAACGACAACAACATCGTCATCCAACACACAGACAACCCCACACATTTTCCAACTAACGGAATGACACCCACCTTCATTGATCTTGTGATTAATAAAAATGTTAACAACATCACGCACCCAACCTCAATACCAGAGTTATCATCAGACCACAACCCGGTAATATTTAATATTACAAACTTAAATAAAGACAACACCAAACACATTGTCACTTCCTATAAATCAACCGATTGGGCAGAGTTTAGAAAAAAATTAAATTCAACAATAAAAATCAATAATAAAATAAACAATGCCCAAGAAGTTGATCAGGAAATAGATAACTTCACAAAAGGGGTGCAACAAGTCCAAAAAGCTCACAGCCGACGGGTCGTGATAGTTGATAACAGGTATCTCCCTGATGACAACACAAAAAACTTAATCAAATATAAAAATGCGATGAGGAAACTGTACCAAAAAAGATTTATACCAGGCCTCAAAGCAGATATAAACAAAATCACGAAAATGATCAGGAGGAACATTAAAAACAAGATCAATGAACAGTGGGAAAAAACACTAACGGACTTACGACCCGGTGACAGAACAATGTGGCGAATAACGAAGACGTTTAAAAAACCGAGACAACAAATCCCCACAATCACCACGAACGATAATAATTACATGACGGACAAAGACAAAGCTGACATAATAAGTGAAACTTTAGAGGAGATCCAGACTAACGAACAGACTACTCCACTAGAAGAGGACATAAAACGAAGAATACATGAATTCTTTCATACCACACAAACACCACAAAACAACACCAAAATAAAGCTCACAACCCCCCAAGAAATTAAAAACATAATTAAAACCCTCCCAAATAACAAAGCCCCAGGACAAGACGGGATAGACACCAAAATAATCAAAAACTTTACCACCAAAGCTATAGTACAACTTCAGTACATAATAAATGCAATCCTGAGGATAGGATACTTCCCTGAGTCCTGGAGAACGGCAATAGTGATCCCAGTACCGAAACCTAACAAGGATCATAGTAATCCCAAAAATTACAGACCAATAAGCCTCCTGAGCACGCTGTCCAAGATAGCGGAAAAAGTCATTTTGGAAAGAATAAACAAGATAAGTCAGTCCAAAAATATAATAATACACGAACAATTCGGATTCAGAAGAGGTCATGGCACTTGCATGCAAGTTGCCAGAATAGCAAGTGACATAATACAAAATTTTAACAAAAGTAACGTCACGGCCATGGCCCTTCTGGATATTGAGAAAGCCTTTGACACGGTATATATTGATGGACTGATTTACAAACTAATAAATTATGACTTCCCAAGATGGCTAATAGCACTACTGGACAGTTACCTCAGAGGAAGGGGATTCTATGTAAAAATAAACAACAGCACATCGGAACTCCGACACCCAAAAGCAGGTGTGCCACAAGGATCGGTACTTGGGCCCATATTGTTCACCTACTTTATTAATGATATCCCAAAATTTGCCAAAACAAAAACTGCGATATACGCGGATGACACTGCCGTGTACGCCCACTCCTTTAATGCTCAGGTGGCAACAAAACAACTACAAATACACCTGGATATGATACTGAAGTTTGCCAGGGACTGGAAAATCAAAATAAATAACAACAAAACTGAACATATAATTTTTAGCAAAAAATTTACAAATATCAAAATCTACGATCCACTTAAGGTAGACGGCGTAGCCATAGTCCCTGCCAAGCACAAAGTAAAGTACCTAGGTGTGTACCTTGACAAAACATTATCGTTTGTCCCACATATCAACCACCTGATCAGTAAAGGAAATGGGTGTATACGACAACTTTACCCACTCCTGAACAAATACAGCAAACTCAGCACCAAAAATAAAAAAATGTTATACACTGCAATAATAAGACCAACTATAACCTACGGAGCCCCTGTGTGGAACAGCGTTTCAGACACGACATATCTAAGACTGCAACGTATACAGAACAAATGCCTCCGACTTACACTAAACAAAGATAGATACGCTAGAATACAAGACATACATAGAGAGACAGACATACCGACAATCAAAGACTATACCAAACATGTAACGCATTCTTTCTACACTAAGTTGATTAAAAACAGCTACTTAACCAAAAATATGGTGAAGTCAAACTCACTAACCAAAAAACACAAACAAATATATACAAAATATTTAAATAATGTATAACAAAATATTTTACAGTAAATAATAAAGATAAAATACCCATTCCTTACAAGAGCCTGTGGCGTCGTGCCAGCGTTCCCGACTGGCACTCCGAAAGCAGGCGTTCAAGTCCCACGCAAGGCATTAAATTTTTTTTTTCTTTTTAAATCTAATTTTACATGCAAAAACACATAGGCAATGGGCAATATAAGTTTGCCACAGCTATTGCCTAAAACATAAAACAGGTTTTTAAAAATTTTCCTGTAAAGAGCATATCAACAAAAATTAACTTAACATATACCTGCTCAAACAAAAAAATTAAATATCATAAGCATAATTGCGACACAGCAATCTGCATGAAAGAAAAATAAGTTAGGATGAAAGCCTTTTAAGGCTAATAACCTATAATAGTAAATAAAAGTTTTGTAATATATGTTATGTATGTAATGTATTGTATTTTTAAATGTTGATTAATAAACTGTTTTTGAATTGAATTTGAATTGGTTCTCGTCCGATCACCGAAGTTAAGCAACATTGGGCACAGTCAGTACTTGGATGGGTGACCGCTTGGGAACACTGTGTGCGGTTGCCTTTTTATATTAAAAATATAAATTATTTTTCTTCTGTTTTTTTTTTTTACACACCATATATAAATATATGTTATTTATAAATGTAAACCTTTTATATTATTCGTCAACAAATAAATATTATTTTTTGTATAAAATTTTATTGCATTTATAACTCATATCATGGTTACTTTAAAGCGAGAAGTTTTTTTAATATTTCAAATGAATATAAAATAATATAAATTTTATGAAATTTATTTATTTTTAGAAATAGCAATCGCTTATAATTATAACAAAATTTTAATAATGTTTAATTTTATTTCAATAATTTATATATATATTTTTTAATAAAAATAATATACTCTTATTTAATAATATATGTTGGTCCTATATATAGGACCGAAAATATTTCTTATTTGTTTTTTTTTTTTTTAAATTGTCATTTAAAACGCTTATGCACGTTCTCCACGAATACGTCTTGCCAATTGTATATCCTTAGGCATAATTGTAACACGCTTTGCATGAATTGCGCATAAATTGGTATCTTCAAATAAACCTACTAAATAGGCTTCACTAGCTTCTTGTAATGCCATAACAGCTGAACTTTGGAAACGTAAATCGGTTTTAAAATCTTGTGCAATTTCACGTACTAAACGTTGGAATGGTAATTTACGAATTAACAATTCAGTACTTTTTTGATAACGACGAATTTCTCGTAAAGCTACTGTACCAGGACGATATCTGTGTGGTTTTTTTACTCCACCAGTTGCTGGTGCACTTTTACGTGCAGCTTTCGTTGCTAATTGTTTTCTTGGTGCTTTACCACCAGTTGATTTACGTGCAGTTTGCTTGGTTCTAGCCATTTTCAAATAATAATGTTTTTACAAAAAAACACACAATTTTAAAAATTATATTCGACAATTTGATACTACAAAGTCAAATGTTTAAATGCGAAATAAATGTGTTGTATTTATATTTATATGAAATTTCAAAATTTTTGTTGTTATATCCTATTGGATAGCTATCAGAGTATGGACTAATCAAATTGTATAGGCGTGGCTTAAAAAATCTTTAATGCTTTATATAAAAAGGCACAATTGTACCGGCGCTCACATACATTACAATACTTGTGAGGTTAACACACGTGTTATCCGTTCGTTAAAATATTGTAAATAATTTTTTATTAAAATGACTGGCAGAGGAAAAGGTGGAAAGGGTCTTGGAAAAGGGGGTGCAAAACGTCATAGAAAAGTTTTGCGTGATAATATCCAAGGTATTACAAAACCTGCAATTCGTCGTTTAGCACGACGAGGTGGAGTAAAACGTATCTCTGGTTTAATTTATGAAGAAACACGTGGTGTACTTAAAGTATTCCTTGAAAATGTTATTCGGGATGCTGTTACATATACTGAACACGCAAAACGTAAAACAGTTACAGCTATGGATGTTGTATATGCATTAAAACGACAAGGTCGTACTTTGTATGGTTTTGGAGGTTAAGAAAATATAATAATTTACTTAAAATATTTAGTAAATTTATTAAAGAATATTTAATACATCCGATAAATTTAAACAGGCTTTCCTTTTTGGGAAGCCACTAATTTTATTTATATAAGAGTAAATAAATTTGTTAATAAATATAACATATTATATAATTTGTTTACAACAAATTATTTTGTTTATAACATACATTACCAAATATTTTTATTTTTTTTTTTTTTTTGTAATATATCTGCAATAATAAATTATAATTTGTATATTATCTATTTTATTTTACAATAACTTATTGAATTTTTGAAAAAATTTTATTATAAATTAATATACTATTATATTTTTTATATATACAAGTTAAGAGTAACAAGTATCGATAGGAGATTATCGAATTTATAACTAATAAAACATTTCGCCTTAATCAAAGAAAATAAATATTTTGCTATACCATTTGTTATACTTTCAATAAATAATTTATTATTAAATTTTTATTATTTCATTTATTTTTTAAAATTATTAAAAATATTTTTCTAATAATTATAAGCGTACATAAACAAGTAGTAAATGTAAAATGAAAATAATAAAGGTAATGTAATGCATTTGCATTACACTGATTTACGATATATATTCCGATATCCTTTATTATATTTAAAATTAATAATATTGATATACTAATAATAGATATATTCAAGCTATTAATATATAAAATTTTATATTAAATATGATATTAATAATTGTTTATTTTATTTTTTTGTATATATAAAAATAATTTACTCTTATTTAAAAAATTTGATGGCTCTCTTAAAAAGAGAGCCATTTTTATATGTTGATGTATTTTTATGTTATCAATTAAATAATATTTTCGATTTATTTATTTTGAACTTGTATATTTTGTAACAGCTTTAGTACCTTCACTAACAGCGTGCTTTGCCAATTCACCAGGTAATAATAATCGAACTGCGGTTTGAATTTCCCGACTTGTGATTGTTGAACGTTTATTATAATGTGCTAAACGTGATGCTTCAGCAGCAATACGTTCAAAAATATCATTAACAAAACTGTTCATGATACTCATAGCTTTACTAGAGATACCAGTATCAGGATGCACTTGTTTTAATACTTTGTAAATGTAAATTGCATATGATTCCTTGCGCTTCCTCTTCTTTTTCTTATCACTCTTTGATATATTTTTTTGAGCTTTGCCAGCTTTTTTTTCTGCTTTTCCACTTGTTTTTGGTGGCATTGTTACAAACAATTAATATACACAGATAGTTACAGAACACCAGTCAGTATATGTATGAGCGTGTCGTGTATACAACTAGCGTATTATATACGCGAAGATGGATATAACAATAAAAATGAATACTACTCTCTGATTGGCTGAAAATAATACTATAAGGTGATTGGTTTATTTTTAAAGTTTTATATTTTATAAATATTATAAATTAAAATACCCAAATAACATTTTAAACATTTATGTTACAATCCCCGTAACGTACACATCTGTGTGATTATATTTACAAAAAAAAATATTAATTAAATAAATTTATTCGCTATGTCTGGACGAGGTAAAGGTGGTAAAGTAAAGGGAAAGGCAAAGTCAAGATCAAGCCGAGCAGGATTACAATTTCCTGTTGGAAGAATTCACAGATTATTACGAAAAGGAAATTATGCTGAACGAGTAGGTGCTGGTGCCCCAGTATATTTGGCTGCTGTTATGGAATATTTGGCTGCAGAAGTTCTCGAGTTAGCTGGTAATGCTGCCCGTGATAACAAAAAAACACGTATCATTCCACGTCATTTACAATTGGCAATTCGTAATGATGAAGAATTAAATAAATTATTATCTGGTGTAACAATTGCTCAAGGTGGTGTATTACCAAACATTCAAGCAGTGTTATTACCAAAGAAAACTGAAAAGAAAGCATAAATTAAAAACATTGCATTAATTTTTATAATAATAATACATCGATCATAGGCCTTTTATTAAAAGGCCACAAATTTATTTAAAATAAGAGTAAAAATTATTTTTATAAATAATATATTATAATATTTTTTTAAAGAATCAATTTAAATAATTATAAATTAATGATTCTTTTTTTTTTTTTTTTTTTTTTATATGTTATTATGGAAATAATTCATCATATTATGATGACATTTAGGTAACATATTATAAGAATATTCATAAAAAATTATCAAAATAATATTGTATTATGATGATATTTAGACAAAATATTATAAGAATATACACAAAATATTATCAAAATAATATCATTAGATAACAAAACTGTTCATGATACTCATACCTTTACTAGAGATAAAAGTATCAGGATGCACTTGTATTAATACATATTATCACAACATCACAAAATATTTTTTAAAAGGAAAAATTTTTTTAAAATTATTATAAAATTTGATTGAATTAAATTTCAATTTATTTTTTTAATAATTAAAGAAAAAAAAGAAAAAAAAAGCATATAAACTTTCTATTGAAAATGTTATTTTAAACTAGATGGCCAAGTGAACTTCGTTACACAAACAATATATGACGTATTCGTTATTTAAATAATCAGTATCCTTTGATATTATATCAATACGTTACTCTCTTCTTTTGATACATATTAATAAAATTTCAATTTATAAGATTTTATGTCAATTATATAAATAATATTATAAATTTTCTAAATACATAAGTTAATTAACAAAAAATTTGAATAACAAGATAAATTTATATATGATGTTTTAATACTCGATACTATAATATATCGCATCCGTTACCAATTATTCGGTATCCTTTGATTTATACACAGAATGAACTAAAAATATATATCAAATTTATTTTATTTATTTATATATTTAATATTATTATTATTATTTTATATTACAAAGTTTCTTAACGAAGCTTACAATGATTTCTCATATCGTACTTAACAAAATTATTTAGATCATATAAAATTTAAATTGTTAAAAAATTTGTATATTTATTATTATTATTTATTTTTATTAAAATTACATAACATAAAATTAATAATATTTTAATAATTATATAAATTAATTCTTATTTAAAATAATCTTATATTAATCTCAACAAATACTCTAATAATATATTTTGTCATAAATTTTTTTATATTTAAAATAAATATTATAATATATAAATACTTATATCAGTATAAAATTTCTTTATATAATTATGAAAAAATTAATTTAATAGTTAATTATTGATATTAATGCATAAATAAAAGTATTTTCTAATGAAATATATTTTGTCAATGTTCGATTAACACATTTCATAATAATACGTTTTCATTATTGACAAAAAAAGTTTTTCTAAAAATGAAATCTTATACTATAATATATATATTTATATATTAAATTTTTTAATTATTTATATACTAATAATTTATAATAAATCGATATTAAATAAAAAATAAAAATATATACTTTTTAAGTTTACCTTAAAAATATTATTGTTTTGTATGATTGAAATAATTAATATTAAACTATGTTTATTAATAATTTATTGTTAATAAAAAAATTAAATATATTTTAATTTATAAAATAAATATTATTATTAAATTTATAATTTATTATTTTATATATTATAGAAATTGAAAAAATAAATCATGTTTACTACGACAGTAAATTAGAAATACTATTTAATTTTTATGTGTTTTCTACATGGTACTTTGACTTACATAGGGACTTATATTATTGTGAATAATGATATAATTGAAAACCTTTATTTTTTATTTGATAGAATTATTATATTTTATCATTTAAATATTTATAATAAATACATTATTTTTATAAAGTAAAAAATATGGCCGAAGAAAATTCTACAGCTGTTGCAGCAACTGCGGTTACTGCTGCTTCTACAACACCAACAAAAAAAGCAACAGCTTCTGGTGCTAAACGTACAAAACAACATTCAAAACCAACACATCCACGTACATCAGAAATGGTTGTTAACGCAATTAAAAATTTAAAAGAACGTGGTGGTTCATCATTACAAGCAATTAAAAAATATTTAGCTGCAAATTATAAAGTGGATTCTGATAAAATTTCACCATTTATTAAAAAATATTTAAAAGCTGCTGTAACTGAGGGAGCCTTGGTACAAACTAAAGGTAAAGGTGCATCTGGTTCATTCAAATTGGCTGCTTCCGCTTCATCTAATTCTTCAGCTAAATCAAAAGTATCCAAAAAAGAAAGTGGAGCAAAAGGTTCAGCAAAGAGTGCTAAAAGTAAACGGGCACCAAAAGAAAAGAAAGCCACAACTACATCATTGGCAGCCAAAAAGCCTAAAGCAAAAAAAGCGACTCCATCATCATCAACTGCTGCTAAAAAAGTTACTGCAAAATCATCAGCGGCATCAAAAAAAGCACCAGTTAAAGCAAAACCAGCAAAAAGTACAAAATCCGCTGCCAAAAGTAGCCCTGCTCGTAAACCGAAAGCACCAAAAGCTAAGAAAGCTTCTGTTGCCAAATCATCTCCTACAAAAATTAAAAAAGCAGCACCAAAAAAGAAATGATCTGTTACTTTAATAATATATTGAAATATTTCATTATTTTTGCTAAAAAATGAAAATAACATAGGCCTTAATACAGGCCACAAATTAATATTTGATAAGAGTAAATTATTTTTTGTATAAATATTTTATAAAATAATAGTTTAGAAACATTTGCCACAGTCAGTACCACGGATGGGTGGCCACTTGAGAATACTGTGTGCGGTTGCATTTTTATTTAAAATATATGGTATAATAAATAAGTATATATTTAAATTGATTACTTCATTGAAAATTTTAATAATATACTTTAATATTAATGATATTTATGAAAAATATATATTTGTAAAAATTTTCATTTATTACTGGCAACAGCCATACCACGTTGAAAACACCGGTTCTCGTCCGATCACCGAAGTTAAGCAACATTGGGCACAGTCAGTACTTGGATGGGTGACCGCTTGGGAACACTGTGTGCGGTTGCCTTTTTATATTAAAAATATAAATTATTTTTCTTCTGTTTTTTTTTTTTACACACCATATATAAATATATGTTATTTATAAATGTAAACCTTTTATATTATTCGTCAACAAATAAATATTATTTTTTGTATAAAATTTTATTGCATTTATAACTCATATCATGGTTACTTTAAAGCGAGAAGTTTTTTTAATATTTCAAATGAATATAAAATAATATAAATTTTATGAAATTTATTTATTTTTAGAAATAGCAATCGCTTATAATTATAACAAAATTTTAATAATGTTTAATTTTATTTCAATAATTTATATATATATTTTTTAATAAAAATAATATACTCTTATTTAATAATATATGTTGGTCCTATATATAGGACCGAAAATATTTCTTATTTGTTTTTTTTTTTTTAAATTGTCATTTAAAACGCTTATGCACGTTCTCCACGAATTCGTCTTGCCAATTGTATATCCTTAGGCATAATTGTAACACGCTTTGCATGAATTGCGCATAAATTGGTATCTTCAAATAAACCTACTAAATAGGCTTCACTAGCTTCTTGTAATGCCATAACAGCTGAACTTTGGAAACGTAAATCGGTTTTAAAATCTTGTGCAATTTCACGTACTAAACGTTGGAATGGTAATTTACGAATTAACAATTCAGTACTTTTTTGATAACGACGAATTTCTCGTAAAGCTACTGTACCAGGACGATATCTGTGTGGTTTTTTTACTCCACCAGTTGCTGGTGCACTTTTACGTGCAGCTTTCGTTGCTAATTGTTTTCTTGGTGCTTTACCACCAGTTGATTTACGTGCAGTTTGCTTGGTTCTAGCCATTTTCAAATAATAATGTTTTTACAAAAAAACACACAATTTTAAAAATTATATTCGACAATTTGATACTACAAAGTCAAATGTTTAAATGCGAAATAAATGTGTTGTATTTATATTTATATGAAATTTCAAAATTTTTGTTGTTATATCCTATTGGATAGCTATCAGAGTATGGACTAATCAAATTGTATAGGCGTGGCTTAAAAAATCTTTAATGCTTTATATAAAAAGGCACAATTGTACCGGCGCTCACATACATTACAATACTTGTGAGGTTAACACACGTGTTATCCGTTCGTTAAAATATTGTAAATAATTTTTTATTAAAATGACTGGCAGAGGAAAAGGTGGAAAGGGTCTTGGAAAAGGGGGTGCAAAACGTCATAGAAAAGTTTTGCGTGATAATATCCAAGGTATTACAAAACCTGCAATTCGTCGTTTAGCACGACGAGGTGGAGTAAAACGTATCTCTGGTTTAATTTATGAAGAAACACGTGGTGTACTTAAAGTATTCCTTGAAAATGTTATTCGGGATGCTGTTACATATACTGAACACGCAAAACGTAAAACAGTTACAGCTATGGATGTTGTATATGCATTAAAACGACAAGGTCGTACTTTGTATGGTTTTGGAGGTTAAGAAAATATAATAATTTACTTAAAATATTTAGTAAATTTATTAAAGAATATTTAATACATCCGATAAATTTAAACAGGCTTTCCTTTTTGGGAAGCCACTAATTTTATTTATATAAGAGTAAATAAATTTGTTAATAAATATAACATATTATATAATTTGTTTACAACAAATTATTTTGTTTATAACATACATTACCAAATATTTTTTTTTTTTTTTTTTTTTTGTAATATATCTGCAATAATAAATTATAATTTGTATATTATCTATTTTATTTTACCATAACTTATTGAATTTTTGAAAAAATTTTATTATAAATTAATATACTATTATATTTTTTATATATACAAGTTAAGAGTAACAAGTATCGATAGGAGATTATCGAATTTATAACTAATAAAACATTTCGCCTTAATCAAAGAAAATAAATATTTTGCTATACCATTTGTTATACTTTCAATAAATAATTTATTATTAAATTTTTATTATTTCATTTATTTTTTAAAATTATTAAAAATATTTTTCTAATAATTATAAGCGTACATAAACAAGTAGTAAATGTAAAATGAAAATAATAAAGGTAATGTAATGCATTTGCATTACACTGATTTACGATATATATTCCGATATCCTTTATTATATTTAAAATTAATAATATTGATATACTAATAATAGATATATTCAAGCTATTAATATATAAAATTTTATATTAAATATGATATTAATAATTGTTTATTTTATTTTTTTGTATATATAAAAATAATTTACTCTTATTTAAAAAATTTGATGGCTCTCTTAAAAAGAGAGCCGTTTTTATATGTTGATGTATTTTTATGTTATCAATTAAATAATATTTTCGATTTATTTATTTTGAACTTGTATATTTTGTAACAGCTTTAGTACCTTCACTAACAGCGTGCTTTGCCAATTCACCAGGTAATAATAATCGAACTGCGGTTTGAATTTCCCGACTTGTGATTGTTGAACGTTTATTATAATGTGCTAAACGTGATGCTTCAGCAGCAATACGTTCAAAAATATCATTAACAAAACTGTTCATGATACTCATAGCTTTACTAGAGATACCAGTATCAGGATGCACTTGTTTTAATACTTTGTAAATGTAAATTGCATATGATTCCTTGCGCTTCCTCTTCTTTTTCTTATCACTCTTTGATATATTTTTTTGAGCTTTGCCAGCTTTTTTTTCTGCTTTTCCACTTGTTTTTGGTGGCATTGTTACAAACAATTAATATACACAGATAGTTACAGAACACCAGTCAGTATATGTATGAGCGTGTCGTGTATACAACTAGCGTATTATATACGCGAAGATGGATATAACAATAAAAATGAATACTACTCTCTGATTGGCTGAAAATAATACTATAAGGTGATTGGTTTATTTTTAAAGTTTTATATTTTATAAATATTATAAATTAAAATACCCAAATAACATTTTAAACATTTATGTTACAATCCCCGTAACGTACACATCTGTGTGATTATATTTACAAAAAAAAATATTAATTAAATAAATTTATTCGCTATGTCTGGACGAGGTAAAGGTGGTAAAGTAAAGGGAAAGGCAAAGTCAAGATCAAGCCGAGCAGGATTACAATTTCCTGTTGGAAGAATTCACAGATTATTACGAAAAGGAAATTATGCTGAACGAGTAGGTGCTGGTGCCCCAGTATATTTGGCTGCTGTTATGGAATATTTGGCTGCAGAAGTTCTCGAGTTAGCTGGTAATGCTGCCCGTGATAACAAAAAAACACGTATCATTCCACGTCATTTACAATTGGCAATTCGTAATGATGAAGAATTAAATAAATTATTATCTGGTGTAAAAATTGCTCAAGGTGGTGTATTACCAAACATTCAAGCAGTGTTATTACCAAAGAAAACTGAAAAGAAAGCATAAATTAAAAACATTGCATTAATTTTTATAATAATAATACATCGATCATAGGCCTTTTAATAAAAGGCCACAAATTTATTTAAAATAAGAGTAAAAATTATTTTTATAAATAATATATTATAATATTTTTTTAAAGAATCAATTTAAATAATTATAAATTAATGATTCTTTTTTTTTTTTTTTTTTTTTTATATGTTATTATGGAAATAATTCATCATATTATGATGACATTTAGGTAACATATTATAAGAATATTCATAAAATATTATCAAAATAATATTGTATTATGATGATATTTAGACAAAATATTATAAGAATATACACAAAATATTATCAAAATAATATCATTAGATAACAAAACTGTTCATGATACTCATACCTTTACTAGAGATAAAAGTATCAGGATGCACTTGTATTAATACATATTATCACAACATCACAAAATATTTTTTAAAAGGAAAAATTTTTTTAAAATTATTATAAAATTTGATTGAATTAAATTTCAATTTATTTTTTTAATAATTAAAGAAAAAAAAGAAAAAAAAAGCATATAAACTTTCTATTGAAAATGTTATTTTAAACTAGATGGCCAAGTGAACTTCGTTACACAAACAATATATGACGTATTCGTTATTTAAATAATCAGTATCCTTTGATATTATATCAATACGTTACTCTCTTCTTTTGATACATATTAATAAAATTTCAATTTATAAGATTTTATGTCAATTATATAAATAATATTATAAATTTTCTAAATACATAAGTTAATTAACAAAAAATTTGAATAACAAGATAAATTTATATATGATGTTTTAATACTCGATACTATAATATATCGCATCCGTTACCAATTATTCGGTATCCTTTGATTTATACACAGAATGAACTAAAAATATATATCAAATTTATTTTATTTATTTATATATTTAATATTATTATTATTATTTTATATTACAAAGTTTCTTAACGAAGCTTACAATGATTTCTCATATCGTACTTAACAAAATTATTTAGATCATATAAAATTTAAATTGTTAAAAAATTTGTATATTTATTATTATTATTTATTTTTATTAAAATTACATAACATAAAATTAATAATATTTTAATAATTATATAAATTAATTCTTATTTAAAATAATCTTATATTAATCTCAACAAATACTCTAATAATATATTTTGTCATAAATTTTTTTATATTTAAAATAAATATTATAATATATAAATACTTATATCAGTATAAAATTTCTTTATATAATTATGAAAAAATTAATTTAATAGTTAATTATTGATATTAATGCATAAATAAAAGTATTTTCTAATGAAATATATTTTGTCAATGTTCGATTAACACATTTCATAATAATACGTTTTCATTATTGACAAAAAAAGTTTTTCTAAAAATGAAATCTTATACTATAATATATATATTTATATATTAAATTTTTTAATTATTTATATACTAATAATTTATAATAAATCGATATTAAATAAAAAATAAAAATATATACTTTTTAAGTTTACCTTAAAAATATTATTGTTTTGTATGATTGAAATAATTAATATTAAACTATGTTTATTAATAATTGTTAATAAAAAAATTAAATATATTTTAATTTATAAAATAAATATTATTATTAAATTTATAATTTATTATTTTATATATTATAGAAATTGAAAAAATAAATCATGTTTACTACGACAGTAAATTAGAAATACTATTTAATTTTTATGTGTTTTCTACATGGTACTTTGACTTACATAGGGACTTATATTATTGTGAATAATGATATAATTGAAAACCTTTATTTTTTATTTGATAGAATTATTATATTTTATCATTTAAATATTTATAATAAATACATTATTTTTATAAAGTAAAAAATATGGCCGAAGAAAATTCTACAGCTGTTGCAGCAACTGCGGTTACTGCTGCTTCTACAACACCAACAAAAAAAGCAACAGCTTCTGGTGCTAAACGTACAAAACAACATTCAAAACCAACACATCCACGTACATCAGAAATGGTTGTTAACGCAATTAAAAATTTAAAAGAACGTGGTGGTTCATCATTACAAGCAATTAAAAAATATTTAGCTGCAAATTATAAAGTGGATTCTGATAAAATTTCACCATTTATTAAAAAATATTTAAAAGCTGCTGTAACTGAGGGAGCCTTGGTACAAACTAAAGGTAAAGGTGCATCTGGTTCATTCAAATTGGCTGCTTCCGCTTCATCTAATTCTTCAGCTAAATCAAAAGTTTCCAAAAAAGAAAGTGGAGCAAAAGGTTCAGCAAAGAGTGCTAAAAGTAAACGGGCACCAAAAGAAAAGAAAGCCACAACTACATCATTGGCAGCCAAAAAGCCTAAAGCAAAAAAAGCGACTCCATCATCATCAACTGCTGCTAAAAAAGTTACTGCAAAATCATCAGCGGCATCAAAAAAAGCACCAGTTAAAGCAAAACCAGCAAAAAGTACAAAATCCGCTGCCAAAAGTAGCCCTGCTCGTAAACCGAAAGCACCAAAAGCTAAGAAAGCTTCTGTTGCCAAATCATCTCCTACAAAAATTAAAAAAGCAGCACCAAAAAAGAAATGATCTGTTACTTTAATAATATATTGAAATATTTCATTATTTTTGCTAAAAAATGAAAATAACATAGGCCTTAATACAGGCCACAAATTAATATTTGATAAGAGTAAATTATTTTTTGTATAAATATTTTATAAAATAATAGTTTAGAAACATTTGCCACAGTCAGTACCACGGATGGGTGGCCACTTGAGAATACTGTGTGCGGTTGCATTTTTATTTAAAATATATGGTATAATAAATAAGTATATATTTAAATTGATTACTTCATTGAAAATTTTAATAATATACTTTAATATTAATGATATTTATGAAAAATATATATTTGTAAAAATTTTCATTTATTACTGGCAACAGCCATACCACGTTGAAAACACCGGTTCTCGTCCCATTATCTGTACAGCGTTCATACAGTACAGTACAGTGAATTGTTGAAGCAAATTATTGTATAATTACACTCAAAGCGAAAACAATTTCATACACACACCTACAGAACAAGTTAAATCAAATATAAAAAAGTATAAAAACAAACTATAAAATAAGTGACGGGCGTAGCCAAACAAAAAAAAAAAAGGGGGCGACCGAGTCGCTCCCCTGCTATCACTAAAATTTTAAAAGTGCAACCCGATGACGTCGGAATACAACAAAGCACCGAAGAAGAAGCCAACAAAATAGAAAAAATAGTTAGTGAAAATAGCGAGAACACAAGTGCAGTGCCTCCAAGAATGGAAAACCAAAACAAAAACAATATACAAAACATTTTCAAAAAACAAACAGAAGTGCAAGTGCAAGTGCCCACAAAAAACAGATTTAATCCCCTAACCACTGAAGAAGGTCAAATAGAGGAAGATGTGGAACAAGAAGACACAGACCCAAAAGAAATTAATAAAAATGACAAAAACACAGAAAGGACACAAGGAGGTAAGAATAAACCACCTCCAATTGTTATACACAGCACTCCAAATAACCATAAGGAGTTCATGGAGCAAATAAAGGAACATGTGAAAAAGGGATTCCATGTGAAATACACGTTCAAAAAAACGAATCTATTCATCCATGACTCAAATGAATATAAAAACTACGTCAAAATGCTAGACAACGAAAACATGGAGTTCCATACATACACGGAAAGGACAGAAAAACACCACGCCTTCGTATTGGTCGGGCTACCAAGAGGAATCGACGAAGAGGAAATTAAGCAAGACATAGAGAAATGCCTCAAAACAAACATTATTAAAGTATATCCAATGAGATCCTCCTACAGATCTCTATATCTTGTGATCACCGGACAAAGCACGTCCCTAAAACAACTAACCCAAGAAGTTAAATATGTGTACAACGTAAAAATTACCTGGGAAAGGCACAGGAACGCCAAACTAATTATCCAGTGTCACAGATGTCAGGCCTGGTCACATGCCACTACGAACTGTAGAATGAACCCAAAGTGCCTAAAATGCGCAGGACCTCACTGGAGCCGTGACTGTACAATAAAAGAAAACACGGAAGAAAATAAAAAACTTTTAAAATGTGCAAACTGTGAAAATAACCACCCGGCAAACTCTACAGAATGCCGAATTTATATCAACAAAATCGAGCAGATAGAAAGGAGAAGAAAAACAAACACGGTCCCTGTAAGAAATCAACAAAAATTCGTGCCAGCACCACTACCTCCAACAAATCCCTGGGCAATGAGAAACCCATTCACTCAAAATGATAGACCCACCCAAGTGTACGCTCATGTACACAGCCAAGCACCAACACAAACAACATCCATATCTACTACTACTAACATAAACAATTTGGTAAGTGAGTTTGACACATTAAACAAATTAATAGATGTAGAAAGAATGCTAAAATATGTAAAAGACCTAAACCATGACCTTATGAAATGCAAAAACGAATTAGAGAAATTCATGGTTTTCAACAACTTTTGCACAAAAAATTTTAGCCAATGTCCGCCGTAAAATGTGCGACATGGAATGCTAATGGGCTACGCCAAAACCTTGGTGAACTTAGATCGTTCATCAGAGAACAAAAGGTGGACATTATGATGATAAATGAAACCAAATTATCAGGAGAACATAAAATAAAAATTAGAAATTTTAATATAATTAGGAAAGATAGAACAACACAAGGCGGAGGTGTAGCAATAATAATAAAAAATAGCATTCCGTTTCGCACATTTGAAATCAATGGTTCCGTATCCATAGAATGCGTCGGAATCGAACTATTAAATAATATAAAAATTATTGCAGTGTATAACACTCCCGCTAACAAGTTCCCCATGGAGGATCTAGCAAAATTGTTCAGGATGGGTAACAAAATATTAGTAATAGGTGATCTTAATGCTCGCCATACGGCATGGAAGAATCATGTATCAAACACAAACGGACGAACATTACATAAATTCACTAACGACAATAACATCGTCATCCAACACACAGACAACCCCACACATTTTCCAACTAACGGAATGACACCCACCTTCATTGATCTTGTGATTAATAAAAATGTTAACAACATCACGCACCCAACCTCAATACCAGAGTTATCATCAGACCACAACCCGGTAATATTTAATATTACAAACTTAAATAAAGACAACACCAAACACATTGTCACTTCCTATAAATCAACCGATTGGGCAGAGTTTAGAAAAAAATTAAATTCAACAATAAAAATCAATAATAAAATAAACAATGCCCAAGAAGTTGATCAGGAAATAGATAACTTCACAAAAGGGGTGCAACAAGTCCAAAAAGCTCACAGCCGACGGGTCGTGATAGTTGATAACAGGTATCTCCCTGATGACAACACAAAAAACTTAATCAAATATAAAAATGCGATGAGGAAACTGTACCAAAAAAGATTTATACCAGGCCTCAAAGCAGATATAAACAAAATCACGAAAATGATCAGGAGGAACATTAAAAACAAGATCAATGAACAGTGGGAAAAAACACTAACGGACTTACGACCCGGTGACAGAACAATGTGGCGAATAACGAAGACGTTTAAAAAACCGAGACAACAAATCCCCACAATCACCACGAACGATAATAATTACATGACGGACAAAGACAAAGCTGACATAATAAGTGAAACTTTAGAGGAGATCCAGACTAACGAACAGACTACTCCACTAGAAGAGGACATAAAACGAAGAATACATGAATTCTTTCATGCCACACAAACACCACAAAACAACACCAAAATAAAGCTCACAACCCCCCAAGAAATTAAAAACATAATTAAAACCCTCCCAAATAACAAAGCCCCAGGACAAGACGGGATAGACACCAAAATAATCAAAAACTTTACCACCAAAGCTATAGTACAACTTCAGTACATAATAAATGCAATCCTGAGGATAGGATACTTCCCTGAGTCCTGGAGAACGGCAATAGTGATCCCAGTACCGAAACCTAACAAGGATCATAGTAATCCCAAAAATTACAGACCAATAAGCCTCCTGAGCACGCTGTCCAAGATAGCGGAAAAAGTCATTTTGGAAAGAATAAACAAGATAAGTCAGTCCAAAAATATAATAATACACGAACAATTCGGATTCAGAAGTGGTCATGGCACTTGCATGCAAGTTGCCAGAATAGCAAGTGACATAATACAAAATTTTAACAAAAGTAACGTCACGGCCATGGCCCTTCTGGATATTGAGAAAGCCTTTGACACGGTATATATTGATGGACTGATTTACAAACTAATAAATTATGACTTCCCAAGATGGCTAATAGCACTACTGGACAGTTACCTCAGAGGAAGGGGATTCTATGTAAAAATAAACAACAGCACATCGGAACTCCGACACCCAAAAGCAGGTGTGCCACAAGGATCGGTACTTGGGCCCATATTGTTCACCTACTTTATTAATGATATCCCAAAATTTGCCAAAACAAAAACTGCGATATACGCGGATGACACTGCCGTGTACGCCCACTCCTTTAGTGCTCAGGTGGCAACAAAACAACTACAAATACACCTGGATATGATACTAAAGTTTGCCAGGGAATGGAAAATCAAAATAAATAACAGCAAAACTGAACATATAATTTTTAGCAAAAAATTTACAAATGTCAAAATCTACGATCCACTTAAGGTAGACGGCGTAGCCATAGTCCCTGCCAAGCACAAAGTAAAGTACCTAGGTGTGTACCTTGATAGGACATTATCGTTTGTCCCACATATCAACCACCTGATCAGTAGGGGAAATGGGTGTATACGACAACTATACCCACTCCTGAACAAATACAGCAAACTCAGCACCAAAAATAAAAAAATGTTATACACTGCAATAATAAGACCAACTATAACCTACGGAGCCCCTGTGTGGAACAGCGTTTCAGACACGACATATCTAAGACTGCAACGTATACAGAACAAATGCCTCCGACTTACACTAAACAAAGATAGATACGCTAGAATACAAGACATACATAGAGAGACAGACATACCGACAATCAAAGACTATACCAAACATGTAACGCATTCTTTCTACACTAAGTTGATTAAAAACAGCTACTTAACCAAAAATATGGTGAAGTCAAACTCACTAACCAAAAAACACAAACAAATATATACAAAATATTTAAATAATGTATAACAAAATATTTTACAGTAAATAATAAAGATAAAATACCCATTCCTTACAAGAGCCTGTGGCGTCGTGCCAGAGTTCCCGACTGGCACTCCGAAAGCAGGCGTTCAAGTCCCACGCAAGGCATTAAATTTTTTCTTTTTTTCTTTTCTTTTTAAATCTAATTTTACATGCAAAAACACATAGGCAATGGGCAATATAAGTTTGCCACAGCTATTGCCTAAAACATAAAACAGGTTTTTAAAAATTTTCCTGTAAAGAGCATATCAACAAAAATTAACTTAACATATACCTGCTCAAACAAATAAATTAAATATCATAAGCATAATTGCGACACAGCAATCTGCATGAAAGAAAAATAAGTTAGGATGAAAGCCTTTTAAGGCTAATAACCTATAATAGTAAATAAAAGTTTTGTAATATATGTTATGTATGTAATGTATTGTATTTTTAAATGTTGATTAATAAACTGTTTTTGAATTTGAATTTGGTTCTCGTCCGATCACCGAAGTTAAGCAACATTGGGCACAGTCAGTACTTGGATGGGTGACCGCTTGGGAACACTGTGTGCGGTTGCCTTTTTATATTAAAAATATAAATTATTTTTCTTCTGTTTTTTTTTTTTACACACCATATATAAATATATGTTATTTATAAATGTAAACCTTTTATATTATTCGTCAACAAATAAATATTATTTTTTGTATAAAATTTTATTGCATTTATAACTCATATCATGGTTACTTTAAAGCGAGAAGTTTTTTTAATATTTCAAATGAATATAAAATAATATAAATTTTATGAAATTTATTTATTTTTAGGAATAGCAATCGCTTATAATTATAACAAAATTTTAATAATGTTTAATTTTATTTCAATAATTTATATATATATTTTTTAATAAAAATAATATACTCTTATTTAATAATATATGTTGGTCCTATATATAGGACCGAAAATATTTCTTATTTGTTTTTTTTTTTTTTAAATTGTCATTTAAAACGCTTATGCACGTTCTCCACGAATACGTCTTGCCAATTGTATATCCTTAGGCATAATTGTAACACGCTTTGCATGAATTGCGCATAAATTGGTATCTTCAAATAAACCTACTAAATAGGCTTCACTAGCTTCTTGTAATGCCATAACAGCTGAACTTTGGAAACGTAAATCGGTTTTAAAATCTTGTGCAATTTCACGTACTAAACGTTGGAATGGTAATTTACGAATTAACAATTCAGTACTTTTTTGATAACGACGAATTTCTCGTAAAGCTACTGTACCAGGACGATATCTGTGTGGTTTTTTTACTCCACCAGTTGCTGGTGCACTTTTACGTGCAGCTTTCGTTGCTAATTGTTTTCTTGGTGCTTTACCACCAGTTGATTTACGTGCAGTTTGCTTGGTTCTAGCCATTTTCAAATAATAATGTTTTTACAAAAAAACACACAATTTTAAAAATTATATTCGACAATTTGATACTACAAAGTCAAATGTTTAAATGCGAAATAAATGTGTTGTATTTATATTTATATGAAATTTCAAAATTTTTGTTGTCATATCCTATTGGATAGCTATCAGAGTATGGACTAATCAAATTGTATAGGCGTGGCTTAAAAAATCTTTAATGCTTTATATAAAAAGGCACAATTGTACCGGCGCTCACATACATTACAATACTTGTGAGGTTAACACACGTGTTATCCGTTCGTTAAAATATTGTAAATAATTTTTTATTAAAATGACTGGCAGAGGAAAAGGTGGAAAGGGTCTTGGAAAAGGGGGTGCAAAACGTCATAGAAAAGTTTTGCGTGATAATATCCAAGGTATTACAAAACCTGCAATTCGTCGTTTAGCACGACGAGGTGGAGTAAAACGTATCTCTGGTTTAATTTATGAAGAAACACGTGGTGTACTTAAAGTATTCCTTGAAAATGTTATTCGGGATGCTGTTACATATACTGAACACGCAAAACGTAAAACAGTTACAGCTATGGATGTTGTATATGCATTAAAACGACAAGGTCGTACTTTGTATGGTTTTGGAGGTTAAGAAAATATAATAATTTACTTAAAATATTTAGTAAATTTATTAAAGAATATTTAATACATCCGATAAATTTAAACAGGCTTTCCTTTTTGGGAAGCCACTAATTTTATTTATATAAGAGTAAATAAATTTGTTAATAAATATAACATATTATATAATTTGTTTACAACAAATTATTTTGTTTATAACATACATTACCAAATATTTTTTTTTTTTTTTTTTTTTTGTAATATATCTGCAATAATAAATTATAATTTGTATATTATCTATTTTATTTTACAATAACTTATTGAATTTTTGAAAAAATTTTATTATAAATTAATATACTATTATATTTTTTATATATACAAGTTAAGAGTAACAAGTATCGATAGGAGATTATCGAATTTATAACTAATAAAACATTTCGCCTTAATCAAAGAAAATAAATATTTTGCTATACCATTTGTTATACTTTCAATAAATAATTTATTATTAAATTTTTATTATTTCATTTATTTTTTAAAATTATTAAAAATATTTTTCTAATAATTATAAGCGTACATAAACAAGTAGTAAATGTAAAATGAAAATAATAAAGGTAATGTAATGCATTTGCATTACACTGATTTACGATATATATTCCGATATCCTTTATTATATTTAAAATTAATAATATTGATATACTAATAATAGATATATTCAAGCTATTAATATATAAAATTTTATATTAAATATGATATTAATAATTGTTTATTTTATTTTTTTGTATATATAAAAATAATTTACTCTTATTTAAAAAATTTGATGGCTCTCTTAAAAAGAGAGCCGTTTTTATATGTTGATGTATTTTTATGTTATCAATTAAATAATATTTTCGATTTATTTATTTTGAACTTGTATATTTTGTAACAGCTTTAGTACCTTCACTAACAGCGTGCTTTGCCAATTCACCAGGTAATAATAATCGAACTGCGGTTTGAATTTCCCGACTTGTGATTGTTGAACGTTTATTATAATGTGCTAAACGTGATGCTTCAGCAGCAATACGTTCAAAAATATCATTAACAAAACTGTTCATGATACTCATAGCTTTACTAGAGATACCAGTATCAGGATGCACTTGTTTTAATACTTTGTAAATGTAAATTGCATATGATTCCTTGCGCTTCCTCTTCTTTTTCTTATCACTCTTTGATATATTTTTTTGAGCTTTGCCAGCTTTTTTTGCTGCTTTTCCACTTGTTTTTGGTGGCATTGTTACAAACAATTAATATACACAGATAGTTACAGAACACCAGTCAGTATATGTATGAGCGTGTCGTGTATACAACTAGCGTATTATATACGCGAAGATGGATATAACAATAAAAATGAATACTACTCTCTGATTGGCTGAAAATAATACTATAAGGTGATTGGTTTATTTTTAAAGTTTTATATTTTATAAATATTATAAATTAAAATACCCAAATAACATTTTAAACATTTATGTTACAATCCCCGTAACGTACACATCTGTGTGATTATATTTACAAAAAAAAATATTAATTAAATAAATTTATTCGCTATGTCTGGACGAGGTAAAGGTGGTAAAGTAAAGGGAAAGGCAAAGTCAAGATCAAGCCGAGCAGGATTACAATTTCCTGTTGGAAGAATTCACAGATTATTACGAAAAGGAAATTATGCTGAACGAGTAGGTGCTGGTGCCCCAGTATATTTGGCTGCTGTTATGGAATATTTGGCTGCAGAAGTTCTCGAGTTAGCTGGTAATGCTGCCCGTGATAACAAAAAAACACGTATCATTCCACGTCATTTACAATTGGCAATTCGTAATGATGAAGAATTAAATAAATTATTATCTGGTGTAACAATTGCTCAAGGTGGTGTATTACCAAACATTCAAGCAGTGTTATTACCAAAGAAAACTGAAAAGAAAGCATAAATTAAAAACATTGCATTAATTTTTATAATAATAATACATCGATCATAGGCCTTTTAATAAAAGGCCACAAATTTATTTAAAATAAGAGTAAAAATTATTTTTATAAATAATATATTATAATATTTTTTTAAAGAATCAATTTAAATAATTATAAATTAATGATTCTTTTTTTTTTTTTTTCTTTTTTTATATGTTATTATGGAAATAATTCATCATATTATGATGACATTTAGGTAACATATTATAAGAATATTCATAAAATATTATCAAAATAATATTGTATTATGATGATATTTAGACAAAATATTATAAGAATATACACAAAATATTATCAAAATAATATCATTAGATAACAAAACTGTTCATGATACTCATACCTTTACTAGAGATAAAAGTATCAGGATGCACTTGTATTAATACATATTATCACAACATCACAAAATATTTTTTAAAAGGAAAAATTTTTTTAAAATTATTATAAAATTTGATTGAATTAAATTTCAATTTATTTTTTTAATAATTAAAGAAAAAAAAGAAAAAAAAAGCATATAAACTTTCTATTGAAAATGTTATTTTAAACTAGATGGCCAAGTGAACTTCGTTACACAAACAATATATGACGTATTCGTTATTTAAATAATCAGTATCCTTTGATATTATATCAATACGTTACTCTCTTCTTTTGATACATATTAATAAAATTTCAATTTATAAGATTTTATGTCAATTATATAAATAATATTATAAATTTTCTAAATACATAAGTTAATTAACAAAAAATTTGAATAACAAGATAAATTTATATATGATGTTTTAATACTCGATACTATAATATATCGCATCCGTTACCAATTATTCGGTATCCTTTGATTTATACACAGAATGAACTAAAAATATATATCAAATTTATTTTATTTATTTATATATTTAATATTATTATTATTATTTTATATTACAAAGTTTCTTAACGAAGCTTACAATGATTTCTCATATCGTACTTAACAAAATTATTTAGATCATATAAAATTTAAATTGTTAAAAAATTTGTATATTTATTATTATTATTTATTTTTATTAAAATTACATAACATAAAATTAATAATATTTTAATAATTATATAAATTAATTCTTATTTAAAATAATCTTATATTAATCTCAACAAATACTCTAATAATATATTTTGTCATAAATTTTTTTATATTTAAAATAAATATTATAATATATAAATACTTATATCAGTATAAAATTTCTTTATATAATTATGAAAAAATTAATTTAATAGTTAATTATTGATATTAATGCATAAATAAAAGTATTTTCTAATGAAATATATTTTGTCAATGTTCGATTAACACATTTCATAATAATACGTTTTCATTATTGACAAAAAAAGTTTTTCTAAAAATGAAATCTTATACTATAATATATATATTTATATATTAAATTTTTTAATTATTTATATACTAATAATTTATAATAAATCGATATTAAATAAAAAATAAAAATATATACTTTTTAAGTTTACCTTAAAAATATTATTGTTTTGTATGATTGAAATAATTAATATTAAACTATGTTTATTAATAATTGTTAATAAAAAAATTAAATATATTTTAATTTATAAAATAAATATTATTATTAAATTTATAATTTATTATTTTATATATTATAGAAATTGAAAAAATAAATCATGTTTACTACGACAGTAAATTAGAAATACTATTTAATTTTTATGTGTTTTCTACATGGTACTTTGACTTACATAGGGACTTATATTATTGTGAATAATGATATAATTGAAAACCTTTATTTTTTATTTGATAGAATTATTATATTTTATCATTTAAATATTTATAATAAATACATTATTTTTATAAAGTAAAAAATATGGCCGAAGAAAATTCTACAGCTGTTGCAGCAACTGCGGTTACTGCTGCTTCTACAACACCAACAAAAAAAGCAACAGCTTCTGGTGCTAAACGTACAAAACAACATTCAAAACCAACACATCCACGTACATCAGAAATGGTTGTTAACGCAATTAAAAATTTAAAAGAACGTGGTGGTTCATCATTACAAGCAATTAAAAAATATTTAGCTGCAAATTATAAAGTGGATTCTGATAAAATTTCACCATTTATTAAAAAATATTTAAAAGCTGCTGTAACTGAGGGAGCCTTGGTACAAACTAAAGGTAAAGGTGCATCTGGTTCATTCAAATTGGCTGCTTCCGCTTCATCTAATTCTTCAGCTAAATCAAAAGTTTCCAAAAAAGAAAGTGGAGCAAAAGGTTCAGCAAAGAGTGCTAAAAGTAAACGGGCACCAAAAGAAAAGAAAGCCACAACTACATCATTGGCAGCCAAAAAGCCTAAAGCAAAAAAAGCGACTCCATCATCATCAACTGCTGCTAAAAAAGTTACTGCAAAATCATCAGCGGCATCAAAAAAAGCACCAGTTAAAGCAAAACCAGCAAAAAGTACAAAATCCGCTGCCAAAAGTAGCCCTGCTCGTAAACCGAAAGCACCAAAAGCTAAGAAAGCTTCTGTTGCCAAATCATCTCCTACAAAAATTAAAAAAGCAGCACCAAAAAAGAAATGATCTGTTACTTTAATAATATATTGAAATATTTCATTATTTTTGCTAAAAAATGAAAATAACATAGGCCTTAATACAGGCCACAAATTAATATTTGATAAGAGTAAATTATTTTTTGTATAAATATTTTATAAAATAATAGTTTAGAAACATTTGCCACAGTCAGTACCACGGATGGGTGGCCACTTGAGAATACTGTGTGCGGTTGCATTTTTATTTAAAATATATGGTATAATAAATAAGTATATATTTAAATTGATTACTTCATTGAAAATTTTAATAATATACTTTAATATTAATGATATTTATGAAAAATATATATTTGTAAAAATTTTCATTTATTACTGGCAACAGCCATACCACGTTGAAAACACCGGTTCTCGTCCATTATCTGTACAGCGTTCATACAGTACAGTACAGTGAATTGTTGAAGCAAATTATTGTATAATTACACTCAAAGCGAAAACAATTTCATACACACACCTACAGAACAAGTTAAATCAAATATAAAAAAGTATAAAAACAAACTATAAAATAAGTGACGGGCGTAGCCAAACAAAAAAAAGGGGGCGACCGAGTCGCTCCCCTGCTATCACTAAAATTTTAAAAGTGCAACCCGATGACGTCGGAATACAACAAAGCACCGAAGAAGAAGCCAACAAAATAGAAAAAATAGTTAGTGAAAATAGCGAGAACACAAGTGCAGTGCCTCCAAGAATGGAAAACCAAAACAAAAACAATATACAAAACATTTTCAAAAAACAAACAGAAGTGCAAGTGCAAGTGCCCACAAAAAACAGATTTAATCCCCTAACCACTGAAGAAGGTCAAATAGAGGAAGATGTGGAACAAGAAGACACAGACCCAAAAGAAATTAATAAAAATGACAAAAACACAGAAAGGACACAAGGAGGTAAGAATAAACCACCTCCAATTGTTATACACAGCACTCCAAATAACCATAAGGAGTTCATGGAGCAAATAAAGGAACATGTGAAAAAGGGATTCCATGTGAAATACACGTTCAAAAAAACGAATCTATTCATCCATGACTCAAATGAATATAAAAACTACGTCAAAATGCTAGACAACGAAAACATGGAGTTCCATACATACACGGAAAGGACAGAAAAACACCACGCCTTCGTATTGGTCGGGCTACCAAGAGGAATCGACGAAGAGGAAATTAAGCAAGACATAGAGAAATGCCTCAAAACAAACATTATTAAAGTATATCCAATGAGATCCTCCTACAGATCTCTATATCTTGTGATCACCGGACAAAGCACGTCCCTAAAACAACTAACCCAAGAAGTTAAATATGTGTACAACGTAAAAATTACCTGGGAAAGGCACAGGAACGCCAAACTAATTATCCAGTGTCACAGATGTCAGGCCTGGTCACATGCCACTACGAACTGTAGAATGAACCCAAAGTGCCTAAAATGCGCAGGACCTCACTGGAGCCGTGACTGTACAATAAAAGAAAACACGGAAGAAAATAAAAAACTTTTAAAATGTGCAAACTGTGAAAATAACCACCCGGCAAACTCTACAGAATGCCGAATTTATATCAACAAAATCGAGCAGATAGAAAGGAGAAGAAAAACAAACACGGTCCCTGTAAGAAATCAACAAAAATTCGTGCCAGCACCACTACCTCCAACAAATCCCTGGGCAATGAGAAACCCATTCACTCAAAATGATAGACCCACCCAAGTGTACGCTCATGTACACAGCCAAGCACCAACACAAACAACATCCATATCTACTACTACTAACATAAACAATTTGGTAAGTGAGTTTGACACATTAAACAAATTAATAGATGTAGAAAGAATGCTAAAATATGTAAAAGACCTAAACCATGACCTTATGAAATGCAAAAACGAATTAGAGAAATTCATGGTTTTCAACAACTTTTGCACAAAAAATTTTAGCCAATGTCCGCCGTAAAATGTGCGACATGGAATGCTAATGGGCTACGCCAAAACCTTGGTGAACTTAGATCGTTCATCAGAGAACAAAAGGTGGACATTATGATGATAAATGAAACCAAATTATCAGGAGAACATAAAATAAAAATTAGAAATTTTAATATAATTAGGAAAGATAGAACAACACAAGGCGGAGGTGTAGCAATAATAATAAAAAATAGCATTCCGTTTCGCACATTTGAAATCAATGGTTCCGTATCCATAGAATGCGTCGGAATCGAACTATTAAATAATATAAAAATTATTGCAGTGTATAACACTCCCGCTAACAAGTTCCCCATGGAGGATCTAGCAAAATTGTTCAGGATGGGTAACAAAATATTAGTAATAGGTGATCTTAATGCTCGCCATACGGCATGGAAGAATCATGTATCAAACACAAACGGACGAACATTACATAAATTCACTAACGACAATAACATCGTCATCCAACACACAGACAACCCCACACATTTTCCAACTAACGGAATGACACCCACCTTCATTGATCTTGTGATTAATAAAAATGTTAACAACATCACGCACCCAACCTCAATACCAGAGTTATCATCAGACCACAACCCGGTAATATTTAATATTACAAACTTAAATAAAGACAACACCAAACACATTGTCACTTCCTATAAATCAACCGATTGGGCAGAGTTTAGAAAAAAATTAAATTCAACAATAAAAATCAATAATAAAATAAACAATGCCCAAGAAGTTGATCAGGAAATAGATAACTTCACAAAAGGGGTGCAACAAGTCCAAAAAGCTCACAGCCGACGGGTCGTGATAGTTGATAACAGGTATCTCCCTGATGACAACACAAAAAACTTAATCAAATATAAAAATGCGATGAGGAAACTGTACCAAAAAAGATTTATACCAGGCCTCAAAGCAGATATAAACAAAATCACGAAAATGATCAGGAGGAACATTAAAAACAAGATCAATGAACAGTGGGAAAAAACACTAACGGACTTACGACCCGGTGACAGAACAATGTGGCGAATAACGAAGACGTTTAAAAAACCGAGACAACAAATCCCCACAATCACCACGAACGATAATAATTACATGACGGACAAAGACAAAGCTGACATAATAAGTGAAACTTTAGAGGAGATCCAGACTAACGAACAGACTACTCCACTAGAAGAGGACATAAAACGAAGAATACATGAATTCTTTCATGCCACACAAACACCACAAAACAACACCAAAATAAAGCTCACAACCCCCCAAGAAATTAAAAACATAATTAAAACCCTCCCAAATAACAAAGCCCCAGGACAAGACGGGATAGACACCAAAATAATCAAAAACTTTACCACCAAAGCTATAGTACAACTTCAGTACATAATAAATGCAATCCTGAGGATAGGATACTTCCCTGAGTCCTGGAGAACGGCAATAGTGATCCCAGTACCGAAACCTAACAAGGATCATAGTAATCCCAAAAATTACAGACCAATAAGCCTCCTGAGCACGCTGTCCAAGATAGCGGAAAAAGTCATTTTGGAAAGAATAAACAAGATAAGTCAGTCCAAAAATATAATAATACACGAACAATTCGGATTCAGAAGTGGTCATGGCACTTGCATGCAAGTTGCCAGAATAGCAAGTGACATAATACAAAATTTTAACAAAAGTAACGTCACGGCCATGGCCCTTCTGGATATTGAGAAAGCCTTTGACACGGTATATATTGATGGACTGATTTACAAACTAATAAATTATGACTTCCCAAGATGGCTAATAGCACTACTGGACAGTTACCTCAGAGGAAGGGGATTCTATGTAAAAATAAACAACAGCACATCGGAACTCCGACACCCAAAAGCAGGTGTGCCACAAGGATCGGTACTTGGGCCCATATTGTTCACCTACTTTATTAATGATATCCCAAAATTTGCCAAAACAAAAACTGCGATATACGCGGATGACACTGCCGTGTACGCCCACTCCTTTAGTGCTCAGGTGGCAACAAAACAACTACAAATACACCTGGATATGATACTAAAGTTTGCCAGGGAATGGAAAATCAAAATAAATAACAGCAAAACTGAACATATAATTTTTAGCAAAAAATTTACAAATGTCAAAATCTACGATCCACTTAAGGTAGACGGCGTAGCCATAGTCCCTGCCAAGCACAAAGTAAAGTACCTAGGTGTGTACCTTGATAGGACATTATCGTTTGTCCCACATATCAACCACCTGATCAGTAGGGGAAATGGGTGTATACGACAACTATACCCACTCCTGAACAAATACAGCAAACTCAGCACCAAAAATAAAAAAATGTTATACACTGCAATAATAAGACCAACTATAACCTACGGAGCCCCTGTGTGGAACAGCGTTTCAGACACGACATATCTAAGACTGCAACGTATACAGAACAAATGCCTCCGACTTACACTAAACAAAGATAGATACGCTAGAATACAAGACATACATAGAGAGACAGACATACCGACAATCAAAGACTATACCAAACATGTAACGCATTCTTTCTACACTAAGTTGATTAAAAACAGCTACTTAACCAAAAATATGGTGAAGTCAAACTCACTAACCAAAAAACACAAACAAATATATACAAAATATTTAAATAATGTATAACAAAATATTTTACAGTAAATAATAAAGATAAAATACCCATTCCTTACAAGAGCCTGTGGCGTCGTGCCAGCGTTCCCGACTGGCACTCCGAAAGCAGGCGTTCAAGTCCCACGCAAGGCATTAAATTTTTTCTTTTTTTCTTTTCTTTTTAAATCTAATTTTACATGCAAAAACACATAGGCAATGGGCAATATAAGTTTGCCACAGCTATTGCCTAAAACATAAAACAGGTTTTTAAAAATTTTCCTGTAAAGAGCATATCAACAAAAATTAACTTAACATATACCTGCTCAAACAAATAAATTAAATATCATAAGCATAATTGCGACACAGCAATCTGCATGAAAGAAAAATAAGTTAGGATGAAAGCCTTTTAAGGCTAATAACCTATAATAGTAAATAAAAGTTTTGTAATATATGTTATGTATGTAATGTATTGTATTTTTAAATGTTGATTAATAAACTGTTTTTGAATTTGAATTTTTGAATTTGGTTCTCGTCCGATCACCGAAGTTAAGCAACATTGGGCACAGTCAGTACTTGGATGGGTGACCGCTTGGGAACACTGTGTGCGGTTGCCTTTTTATATTAAAAATATAAATTATTTTTCTTCTGTTTTTTTTTTTTACACACCATATATAAATATATGTTATTTATAAATGTAAACCTTTTATATTATTCGTCAACAAATAAATATTATTTTTTGTATAAAATTTTATTGCATTTATAACTCATATCATGGTTACTTTAAAGCGAGAAGTTTTTTTAATATTTCAAATGAATATAAAATAATATAAATTTTATGAAATTTATTTATTTTTAGAAATAGCAATCGCTTATAATTATAACAAAATTTTAATAATGTTTAATTTTATTTCAATAATTTATATATATATTTTTTAATAAAAATAATATACTCTTATTTAATAATATATGTTGGTCCTATATATAGGACCGAAAATATTTCTTATTTGTTTTTTTTTTTTTTAAATTGTCATTTAAAACGCTTATGCACGTTCTCCACGAATACGTCTTGCCAATTGTATATCCTTAGGCATAATTGTAACACGCTTTGCATGAATTGCGCATAAATTGGTATCTTCAAATAAACCTACTAAATAGGCTTCACTAGCTTCTTGTAATGCCATAACAGCTGAACTTTGAAAACGTAAATCGGTTTTAAAATCTTGTGCAATTTCACGTACTAAACGTTGGAATGGTAATTTACGAATTAACAATTCAGTACTTTTTTGATAACGACGAATTTCTCGTAAAGCTACTGTACCAGGACGATATCTGTGTGGTTTTTTTACTCCACCAGTTGCTGGTGCACTTTTACGTGCAGCTTTCGTTGCTAATTGTTTTCTTGGTGCTTTACCACCAGTTGATTTACGTGCAGTTTGCTTGGTTCTAGCCATTTTCAAATAATAATGTTTTTACAAAAAAACACACAATTTTAAAAATTATATTCGACAATTTGATACTACAAAGTCAAATGTTTAAATGCGAAATAAATGTGTTGTATTTATATTTATATGAAATTTCAAAATTTTTGTTGTTATATCCTATTGGATAGCTATCAGAGTATGGACTAATCAAATTGTATAGGCGTGGCTTAAAAAATCTTTAATGCTTTATATAAAAAGGCACAATTGTACCGGCGCTCACATACATTACAATACTTGTGAGGTTAACACACGTGTTATCCGTTCGTTAAAATATTGTAAATAATTTTTTATTAAAATGACTGGCAGAGGAAAAGGTGGAAAGGGTCTTGGAAAAGGGGGTGCAAAACGTCATAGAAAAGTTTTGCGTGATAATATCCAAGGTATTACAAAACCTGCAATTCGTCGTTTAGCACGACGAGGTGGAGGAAAACGTATCTCTGGTTTAATTTATGAAGAAACACGTGGTGTACTTAAAGTATTCCTTGAAAATGTTATTCGGGATGCTGTTACATATACTGAACACGCAAAACGTAAAACAGTTACAGCTATGGATGTTGTATATGCATTAAAACGACAAGGTCGTACTTTGTATGGTTTTGGAGGTTAAGAAAATATAATAATTTACTTAAAATATTTAGTAAATTTATTAAAGAATATTTAATACATCCGATAAATTTAAACAGGCTTTCCTTTTTGGGAAGCCACTAATTTTATTTATATAAGAGTAAATAAATTTGTTAATAAATATAACATATTATATAATTTGTTTACAACAAATTATTTTGTTTATAACATACATTACCAAATATTTTTTTTTTTTTTTTTTTTTTGTAATATATCTGCAATAATAAATTATAATTTGTATATTATCTATTTTATTTTACAATAACTTATTGAATTTTTGAAAAAATTTTATTATAAATTAATATACTATTATATTTTTTATATATACAAGTTAAGAGTAACAAGTATCGATAGGAGATTATCGAATTTATAACTAATAAAACATTTCGCCTTAATCAAAGAAAATAAATATTTTGCTATACCATTTGTTATACTTTCAATAAATAATTTATTATTAAATTTTTATTATTTCATTTATTTTTTAAAATTATTAAAAATATTTTTCTAATAATTATAAGCGTACATAAACAAGTAGTAAATGTAAAATGAAAATAATAAAGGTAATGTAATGCATTTGCATTACACTGATTTACGATATATATTCCGATATCCTTTATTATATTTAAAATTAATAATATTGATATACTAATAATAGATATATTCAAGCTATTAATATATAAAATTTTATATTAAATATGATATTAATAATTGTTTATTTTATTTTTTTGTATATATAAAAATAATTTACTCTTATTTAAAAAATTTGATGGCTCTCTTAAAAAGAGAGCCGTTTTTATATGTTGATGTATTTTTATGTTATCAATTAAATAATATTTTCGATTTATTTATTTTGAACTTGTATATTTTGTAACAGCTTTAGTACCTTCACTAACAGCGTGCTTTGCCAATTCACCAGGTAATAATAATCGAACTGCGGTTTGAATTTCCCGACTTGTGATTGTTGAACGTTTATTATAATGTGCTAAACGTGATGCTTCAGCAGCAATACGTTCAAAAATATCATTAACAAAACTGTTCATGATACTCATAGCTTTACTAGAGATACCAGTATCAGGATGCACTTGTTTTAATACTTTGTAAATGTAAATTGCATATGATTCCTTGCGCTTCCTCTTCTTTTTCTTATCACTCTTTGATATATTTTTTTGAGCTTTGCCAGCTTTTTTTGCTGCTTTTCCACTTGTTTTTGGTGGCATTGTTACAAACAATTAATATACACAGATAGTTACAGAACACCAGTCAGTATATGTATGAGCGTGTCGTGTATACAACTAGCGTATTATATACGCGAAGATGGATATAACAATAAAAATGAATACTACTCTCTGATTGGCTGAAAATAATACTATAAGGTGATTGGTTTATTTTTAAAGTTTTATATTTTATAAATATTATAAATTAAAATACCCAAATAACATTTTAAACATTTATGTTACAATCCCCGTAACGTACACATCTGTGTGATTATATTTACAAAAAAAAATATTAATTAAATAAATTTATTCGCTATGTCTGGACGAGGTAAAGGTGGTAAAGTAAAGGGAAAGGCAAAGTCAAGATCAAGCCGAGCAGGATTACAATTTCCTGTTGGAAGAATTCACAGATTATTACGAAAAGGAAATTATGCTGAACGAGTAGGTGCTGGTGCCCCAGTATATTTGGCTGCTGTTATGGAATATTTGGCTGCAGAAGTTCTCGAGTTAGCTGGTAATGCTGCCCGTGATAACAAAAAAACACGTATCATTCCACGTCATTTACAATTGGCAATTCGTAATGATGAAGAATTAAATAAATTATTATCTGGTGTAACAATTGCTCAAGGTGGTGTATTACCAAACATTCAAGCAGTGTTATTACCAAAGAAAACTGAAAAGAAAGCATAAATTAAAAACATTGCATTAATTTTTATAATAATAATACATCGATCATAGGCCTTTTAATAAAAGGCCACAAATTTATTTAAAATAAGAGTAAAAATTATTTTTATAAATAATATATTATAATATTTTTTTAAAGAATCAATTTAAATAATTATAAATTAATGATTCTTTTTTTTTTTTTTTTTTTTTTATATGTTATTATGGAAATAATTCATCATATTATGATGACATTTAGGTAACATATTATAAGAATATTCATAAAATATTATCAAAATAATATTGTATTATGATGATATTTAGACAAAATATTATAAGAATATACACAAAATATTATCAAAATAATATCATTAGATAACAAAACTGTTCATGATACTCATACCTTTACTAGAGATAAAAGTATCAGGATGCACTTGTATTAATACATATTATCACAACATCACAAAATATTTTTTAAAAGGAAAAATTTTTTAAAAATTATTATAAAATTTGATTGAATTAAATTTCAATTTATTTTTTTAATAATTAAAGAAAAAAAAGAAAAAAAAAGCATATAAACTTTCTATTGAAAATGTTATTTTAAACTAGATGGCCAAGTGAACTTCGTTACACAAACAATATATGACGTATTCGTTATTTAAATAATCAGTATCCTTTGATATTATATCAATACGTTACTCTCTTCTTTTGATACATATTAATAAAATTTCAATTTATAAGATTTTATGTCAATTATATAAATAATATTATAAATTTTCTAAATACATAAGTTAATTAACAAAAAATTTGAATAACAAGATAAATTTATATATGATGTTTTAATACTCGATACTATAATATATCGCATCCGTTACCAATTATTCGGTATCCTTTGATTTATACACAGAATGAACTAAAAATATATATCAAATTTATTTTATTTATTTATATATTTAATATTATTATTATTATTTTATATTACAAAGTTTCTTAACGAAGCTTACAATGATTTCTCATATCGTACTTAACAAAATTATTTAGATCATATAAAATTTAAATTGTTAAAAAATTTGTATATTTATTATTATTATTTATTTTTATTAAAATTACATAACATAAAATTAATAATATTTTAATAATTATATAAATTAATTCTTATTTAAAATAATCTTATATTAATCTCAACAAATACTCTAATAATATATTTTGTCATAAATTTTTTTATATTTAAAATAAATATTATAATATATAAATACTTATATCAGTATAAAATTTCTTTATATAATTATGAAAAAATTAATTTAATAGTTAATTATTTATATTAATGCATAAATAAAAGTATTTTCTAATGAAATATATTTTGTCAATGTTCGATTAACACATTTCATAATAATACGTTTTCATTATTGACAAAAAAAGTTTTTCTAAAAATGAAATCTTATACTATAATATATATATTTATATATTAAATTTTTTAATTATTTATATACTAATAATTTATAATAAATCGATATTAAATAAAAAATAAAAATATATACTTTTTAAGTTTACCTTAAAAATATTATTGTTTTGTATGATTGAAATAATTAATATTAAACTATGTTTATTAATAATTGTTAATAAAAAAATTAAATATATTTTAATTTATAAAATAAATATTATTATTAAATTTATAATTTATTATTTTATATATTATAGAAATTGAAAAAATAAATCATGTTTACTACGACAGTAAATTAGAAATACTATTTAATTTTTATGTGTTTTCTACATGGTACTTTGACTTACATAGGGACTTATATTATTGTGAATAATGATATAATTGAAAACCTTTATTTTTTATTTGATAGAATTATTATATTTTATCATTTAAATATTTATAATAAATACATTATTTTTTTAAAGTAAAAAATATGGCCGAAGAAAATTCTACAGCTGTTGCAGCAACTGCGGTTACTGCTGCTTCTACAACACCAACAAAAAAAGCAACAGCTTCTGGTGCTAAACGTACAAAACAACATTCAAAACCAACACATCCACGTACATCAGAAATGGTTGTTAACGCAATTAAAAATTTAAAAGAACGTGGTGGTTCATCATTACAAGCAATTAAAAAATATTTAGCTGCAAATTATAAAGTGGATTCTGATAAAATTTCACCATTTATTAAAAAATATTTAAAAGCTGCTGTAACTGAGGGAGCCTTGGTACAAACTAAAGGTAAAGGTGCATCTGGTTCATTCAAATTGGCTGCTTCCGCTTCATCTAATTCTTCAGCTAAATCAAAAGTATCCAAAAAAGAAAGTGGAGCAAAAGGTTCAGCAAAGAGTGCTAAAAGTAAACGGGCACCAAAAGAAAAGAAAGCCACAACTACATCATTGGCAGCCAAAAAGCCTAAAGCAAAAAAAGCGACTCCATCATCATCAACTGCTGCTAAAAAAGTTACTGCAAAATCATCAGCGGCATCAAAAAAAGCACCAGTTAAAGCAAAACCAGCAAAAAGTACAAAATCCGCTGCCAAAAGTAGCCCTGCTCGTAAACCGAAAGCACCAAAAGCTAAGAAAGCTTCTGTTGCCAAATCATCTCCTACAAAAATTAAAAAAGCAGCACCAAAAAAGAAATGATCTGTTACTTTAATAATATATTGAAATATTTCATTATTTTTGCTAAAAAATGAAAATAACATAGGCCTTAATACAGGCCACAAATTAATATTTGATAAGAGTAAATTATTTTTTGTATAAATATTTTATAAAATAATAGTTTAGAAACATTTGCCACAGTCAGTACCACGGATGGGTGGCCACTTGAGAATACTGTGTGCGGTTGCATTTTTATTTAAAATATATGGTATAATAAATAAGTATATATTTAAATTGATTACTTCATTGAAAATTTTAATAATATACTTTAATATTAATGATATTTATGAAAAATATATATTTGTAAAAATTTTCATTTATTACTGGCAACAGCCATACCACGTTGAAAACACCGGTTCTCGTCCCCCATTATCTGTACAGCGTTCATACCGTACAGTACAGTGAATTGTTGAAGCAAATTATTGTATAATTACATTCAAAGCGAAAACAATTTCATACACACACCTACAGAACAAGTTAAATCAAATATAAAAAAGTATAAAAACAAACTATAAAATAAGTGACGGGCGTAGCCAAACAAAAAAAAGGGGGCGACCTAGTCGCTCCCCTGCTATCACTAAAGTTTTAAAAGTGCAACCCGATGACGTCGGAATACAACAAAGCACCGAAGAAGAAGCCAACAAAATAGAAAAAATAGTTAGTGAAAATAGCGAGAACACAAGTGCATTGCCTCCAAGAATGGAAAACCAAAACAAAAACAATATACAAAACATTTTCAAAAAACAAACAGAAGTGCAAGTGCAAGTGCCCACAAAAAACAGATTTAATCCCCTAACCACTGAAGAAGGTCAAATAGGGGAAGATGTGGAACAAAAAGACACAGACCCAAAAGAAATTAATGAAAATGACAAAAACACAGAAAGGACACAAGGAGGTAAGAATAAACCACCTCCAATTGTTATACACAGCACTCCAAATAATCATAAGGAGTTCATGGAGCAAATAAAGGAACATGTGAAAAAGGGATTCCATGTGAAATACACGTTCAAAAAAACGAATCTATTCATCCATGACTCAAATGAATATAAAAACTACGTCAAAATACTAGACAACGAAAACATGGAGTTCCATACATACACGGAAAGGACAGAAAAACACCACGCCTTCGTATTGGTCGGGCTACCAAGAGGAATCGACGAAGAGGAAATTAAGCAAGACATAGAGAAATGCCTCAAAACAAACATTATTAAAGTATATCCAATGAGATCCTCCTACAGATCTCTATATCTTGTGATCACCGGACAAAGCACGTCCCTAAAACAACTAACCCAAGAAGTTAAATATGTGTACAACGTAAAAATTACCTGGGAAAGGCACAGGAACGCCAAACTAATTATCCAGTGTCACAGATGTCAGGCCTGGTCACATGCCACTACGAACTGTAGAATGAACCCAAAGTGCCTAAAATGCGCAGGACCTCACTGGAGCCGTGACTGTACAATAAAAGAAAACACGGAAGAAAATAAAAAACTTTTAAAATGTGCAAACTGTGAAAATAACCACCCGGCAAACTCTACAGAATGCCGAATTTATATCAACAAAATCGAGCAGATAGAAAGGAGAAGAAAAACAAACACGGTCCCTGTAAGAAATCAACAAAAATTCGTGCCAGCACCACTACCTCCAACAAATGTCTGGGCAATGAGAAACCCATTCACTCAAAATGATAGACCCACCCAAGTGTACGCTCATGTACACAGCCAAGCACCTACACAAACAACATCCATATCTACTACTACTAACATAAACAATTTGGTAAGTGAGTTTGACACATTAAACAAATTAATAGATGTAGAAAGAATGCTAAAATATGTAAAAGACCTAAACCATGACCTTATGAAATGCAAAAACGAATTAGAGAAATTCATGGTTTTCAACAACTTTTGCACAAAAAATTTTAGCCAATGTCCGCCGTAAAATGTGCGACATGGAATGCTAATGGGCTACGCCAAAACCTTGGTGAACTTAGATCGTTCATCAGAGAACAAAAGGTGGACATTATGATGATAAATGAAACCAAATTATCTGGAGAACATAAAATAAAAATTAGAAATTTTAATATAATTAGGAAAGATAGAACAACACAAGGCGGAGGTGTAGCAATAATAATAAAAAATAGCATTCCGTTTCGCACATTTGAAATCAATGGTTCCGTATCCATAGAATGCGTCGGAATCGAACTATTAAATAATATAAAAATTATTGCAGTGTATAACACTCCCGCTAACAAGTTCCCCATGGAGGATCTAGCAAAATTGTTCAGGATGGGTAACAAAATATTAGTAATAGGTGATCTCAATGCTCGCCATACGGCATGGAAGAATCATGTATCAAACACAAACGGACGAACATTACATAAATTCACTAACGACAATAACATCGTCATCCAACACACAGACAACCCCACACATTTTCCAACTAACGGAATGACACCCACCTTCATTGATCTTGTGATTAATAAAAATGTTAACAACATCACGCACCCAACCTCAATACCAGAGCTATCATCAGACCACAACCCGGTAATATTTAATATTACAAACTTAAATAAAGACAACACCAAACACATTGTCACTTCCTATAAATCAACCGATTGGGCAGAGTTTAGAAAAAAATTAAATTCAACAATAAAAATCAATAATAAAATAAACAATGCCCAAGAAGTTGATCAGGAAATAGATAACTTCACAAAAGGGGTGCAACAAGTCCAAAAAGCTCACAGCCGACGGGTCGTGATAGTTGATAACAGGTATCTCCCTGATGATAACACAAAAAACTTAATCAAATATAAAAATGCGATGAGGAAACTGTACCAAAAAAGATTTATACCAGGCCTCAAAGCAGATATAAACAAAATCACGAAAATGATCAGGAGGAACATTAAAAACAAGATCAATGAACAGTGGGAAAAAACACTAACGGACTTACGACCCGGTGACAGAACAATGTGGCGAATAACGAAGACGTTTAAAAAACCGAGACAACAAATCCCCACAATCACCACGAACGATAATAATTACATGACGGACAAAGACAAAGCTGACATAATAAGTGAAACTTTAGAGGAGATCCAGACTAACGAACAGACTACTCCACTAGAAGAGGACATAAAACGAAGAATACATGAATTCTTTCATACCACACAAACACCACAAAACAACACCAAAATAAAGCTCACAACCCCTCAAGAAATTAAAAACATAATTAAAACCCTCCCAAATAACAAAGCCCCAGGACAAGACGGGATAGACACCAAAATAATCAAAAACTTTACCACCAAAGCTATAGTACAACTTCAGTACATAATAAATGCAATCCTGAGGATAGGATACTTCCCTGAGTTCTGGAGAACGGCAATAGTGATCCCAGTACCGAAACCTAACAAGGATCATAGTAATCCCAAAAATTACAGACCAATAAGCCTCCTGAGCACGCTGTCCAAGATAGCGGAAAAAGTCATTTTGAAAAGAATAAACAAGATAAGTCAGTCCAAAAATATAATAATACACGAACAATTCGGATTCAGAAGTGGTCATGGCACTTGCATGCAAGTTGCCAGAATAGCAAGTGACATAATACAAAATTTTAACAAAAGTAACGTCACGGCCATGGCCCTTCTGGATATTGAGAAAGCCTTTGACACGGTATATATTGATGGACTGATTTACAAACTAATAAATTATGACTTCCCAAGATGGCTAATAGCACTACTGGACAGTTACCTCAGAGGAAGGGGATTCTATGTAAAAATAAACAACAGCACATCGGAACTCCGACACCCAAAAGCAGGTGTGCCACAAGGATCGGTACTTGGGCCCATATTGTTCACCTACTTTATTAATGATATCCCAAAATTTGCCAAAACAAAAACTGCGATATACGCGGATGACACTGCCGTGTACGCCCACTCCTTTAGTGCTCAGGTGGCAACAAAACAACTACAAATACACCTGGATATGATACTAAAGTTTGCCAGGGACTGGAAAATCAAAATAAATAACAGCAAAACTGAACATATAATTTTTAGCAAAAAATTTACAAATGTCAAAATCTACGATCCACTTAAGGTAGACGGCGTAGCCATAGTCCCTGCCAAGCACAAAGTAAAGTACCTAGGTGTGTACCTTGATAGGACATTATCGTTTGTCCCACATATCAACCACCTGATCAGTAGGGGAAATGGGTGTATACGACAACTATACCCACTCCTGAACAAATACAGCAAACTCAGCACCAAAAATAAAAAAATGTTATACACTGCAATAATAAGACCAACTATAACCTACGGAGCCCCTGTGTGGAACAGCGTTTCAGACACGACATATCTAAGACTGCAACGTATACAGAACAAATGCCTCCGACTTACACTAAACAAAGATAGATACGCTAGAATACAAGACATACATAGAGAGACAGACATACCGACAATCAAAGACTATACCAAACATGTAACGCATTCTTTCTACACTAAGTTGATTAAAAACAGCTACTTAACCAAAAATATGGTGAAGTCAAACTCACTAACCAAAAAACACAAACAAATATATACAAAATATTTAAATAATGTATAACAAAATATTTTACAGTAAATAATAAAGATAAAATACCCATTCCTTACAAGAGCCTGTGGCGTCGTGCCAGCGTTCCCGACTGGCACTCCGAAAGCAGGCGTTCAAGTCCCACGCAAGGCATTAAATTTTTTTTTTCTTTTTAAATCTAATTTTACATGCAAAAACACATAGGCAATGGGCAATATAAGTTTGCCACAGCTATTGCCTAAAACATAAAACAGGTTTTTAAAAATTTTCCTGTAAAGAGCATATCAACAAAAATTAACTTAACATATACCTGCTCAAACAAAAAAATTAAATATCATAAGCATAATTGCGACACAGCAATCTGCATGAAAGAAAAATAAGTTAGGATGAAAGCCTTTTAAGGCTAATAACCTATAATAGTAAATAAAAGTTTTGTAATATATGTTATGTATGTAATGTATTGTATTTTTAAATGTTGATTAATAAACTGGTTCTCGTCCGATCACCGAAGTTAAGCAACATTGGGCACAGTCAGTACTTGGATGGGTGACCGCTTGGGAACACTGTGTGCGGTTGCCTTTTTATATTAAAAATATAAATTATTTTTCTTCTGTTTTTTTTTTTTACACACCATATATAAATATATGTTATTTATAAATGTAAACCTTTTATATTATTCGTCAACAAATAAATATTATTTTTTGTATAAAATTTTATTGCATTTATAACTCATATCATGGTTACTTTAAAGCGAGAAGTTTTTTTAATATTTCAAATGAATATAAAATAATATAAATTTTATGAAATTTATTTATTTTTAGAAATAGCAATCGCTTATAATTATAACAAAATTTTAATAATGTTTAATTTTATTTCAATAATTTATATATATATTTTTTAATAAAAATAATATACTCTTATTTAATAATATATGTTGGTCCTATATATAGGACCGAAAATATTTCTTATTTGTTTTTTTTTTTTTTAAATTGTCATTTAAAACGCTTATGCACGTTCTCCACGAATACGTCTTGCCAATTGTATATCCTTAGGCATAATTGTAACACGCTTTGCATGAATTGCGCATAAATTGGTATCTTCAAATAAACCTACTAAATAGGCTTCACTAGCTTCTTGTAATGCCATAACAGCTGAACTTTGAAAACGTAAATCGGTTTTAAAATCTTGTGCAATTTCACGTACTAAACGTTGGAATGGTAATTTACGAATTAACAATTCAGTACTTTTTTGATAACGACGAATTTCTCGTAAAGCTACTGTACCAGGACGATATCTGTGTGGTTTTTTTACTCCACCAGTTGCTGGTGCACTTTTACGTGCAGCTTTCGTTGCTAATTGTTTTCTTGGTGCTTTACCACCAGTTGATTTACGTGCAGTTTGCTTGGTTCTAGCCATTTTCAAATAATAATGTTTTTACAAAAAAACACACAATTTTAAAAATTATATTCGACAATTTGATACTACAAAGTCAAATGTTTAAATGCGAAATAAATGTGTTGTATTTATATTTATATGAAATTTCAAAATTTTTGTTGTCATATCCTATTGGATAGCTATCAGAGTATGGACTAATCAAATTGTATAGGCGTGGCTTAAAAAATCTTTAATGCTTTATATAAAAAGGCACAATTGTACCGGCGCTCACATACATTACAATACTTGTGAGGTTAACACACGTGTTATCCGTTCGTTAAAATATTGTAAATAATTTTTTATTAAAATGACTGGCAGAGGAAAAGGTGGAAAGGGTCTTGGAAAAGGGGGTGCAAAACGTCATAGAAAAGTTTTGCGTGATAATATCCAAGGTATTACAAAACCTGCAATTCGTCGTTTAGCACGACGAGGTGGAGGAAAACGTATCTCTGGTTTAATTTATGAAGAAACACGTGGTGTACTTAAAGTATTCCTTGAAAATGTTATTCGGGATGCTGTTACATATACTGAACACGCAAAACGTAAAACAGTTACAGCTATGGATGTTGTATATGCATTAAAACGACAAGGTCGTACTTTGTATGGTTTTGGAGGTTAAGAAAATATAATAATTTACTTAAAATATTTAGTAAATTTATTAAAGAATATTTAATACATCCGATAAATTTAAACAGGCTTTCCTTTTTGGGAAGCCACTAATTTTATTTATATAAGAGTAAATAAATTTGTTAATAAATATAACATATTATATAATTTGTTTACAACAAATTATTTTGTTTATAACATACATTACCAAATATTTTTTTTTTTTTTTTTTTTTTTTTAATATATCTGCAATAATAAATTATAATTTGTATATTATCTATTTTATTTTACAATAACTTATTGAATTTTTGAAAAAATTTTATTATAAATTAATATACTATTATATTTTTTATATATACAAGTTAAGAGTAACAAGTATCGATAGGAGATTATCGAATTTATAACTAATAAAACATTTCGCCTTAATCAAAGAAAATAAATATTTTGCTATACCATTTGTTATACTTTCAATAAATAATTTATTATTAAATTTTTATTATTTCATTTATTTTTTAAAATTATTAAAAATATTTTTCTAATAATTATAAGCGTACATAAACAAGTAGTAAATGTAAAATGAAAATAATAAAGGTAATGTAATGCATTTGCATTACACTGATTTACGATATATATTCCGATATCCTTTATTATATTTAAAATTAATAATATTGATATACTAATAATAGATATATTCAAGCTATTAATATATAAAATTTTATATTAAATATGATATTAATAATTGTTTATTTAATTTTTTTGTATATATAAAAATAATTTACTCTTATTTAAAAAATTTGATGGCTCTCTTAAAAAGAGAGCCGTTTTTATATGTTGATGTATTTTTATGTTATCAATTAAATAATATTTTCGATTTATTTATTTTGAACTTGTATATTTTGTAACAGCTTTAGTACCTTCACTAACAGCGTGCTTTGCCAATTCACCAGGTAATAATAATCGAACTGCGGTTTGAATTTCCCGACTTGTGATTGTTGAACGTTTATTATAATGTGCTAAACGTGATGCTTCAGCAGCAATACGTTCAAAAATATCATTAACAAAACTGTTCATGATACTCATAGCTTTACTAGAGATACCAGTATCAGGATGCACTTGTTTTAATACTTTGTAAATGTAAATTGCATATGATTCCTTGCGCTTCCTCTTCTTTTTCTTATCACTCTTTGATATATTTTTTTGAGCTTTGCCAGCTTTTTTTTCTGCTTTTCCACTTGTTTTTGGTGGCATTGTTACAAACAATTAATATACACAGATAGTTACAGAACACCAGTCAGTATATGTATGAGCGTGTCGTGTATACAACTAGCGTATTATATACGCGAAGATGGATATAACAATAAAAATGAATACTACTCTCTGATTGGCTAAAAATAATACTATAAGGTGATTGGTTTATTTTTAAAGTTTTATATTTTATAAATATTATAAATTAAAATACCCAAATAACATTTTAAACATTTATGTTACAATCCCCGTAACGTACACATCTGTGTGATTATATTTACAAAAAAAAATATTAATTAAATAAATTTATTCGCTATGTCTGGACGAGGTAAAGGTGGTAAAGTAAAGGGAAAGGCAAAGTCAAGATCAAGCCGAGCAGGATTACAATTTCCTGTTGGAAGAATTCACAGATTATTACGAAAAGGAAATTATGCTGAACGAGTAGGTGCTGGTGCCCCAGTATATTTGGCTGCTGTTATGGAATATTTGGCTGCAGAAGTTCTCGAGTTAGCTGGTAATGCTGCCCGTGATAACAAAAAAACACGTATCATTCCACGTCATTTACAATTGGCAATTCGTAATGATGAAGAATTAAATAAATTATTATCTGGTGTAACAATTGCTCAAGGTGGTGTATTACCAAACATTCAAGCAGTGTTATTACCAAAGAAAACTGAAAAGAAAGCATAAATTAAAAACATTGCATTAATTTTTATAATAATAATACATCGATCATAGGCCTTTTAATAAAAGGCCACAAATTTATTTAAAATAAGAGTAAAAATTATTTTTATAAATAATATATTATAATATTTTTTTAAAGAATCAATTTAAATAATTATAAATTAATGATTCTTTTTTTTTTTTTTTTTTTTTTATATGTTATTATGGAAATAATTCATCATATTATGATGACATTTAGGTAACATATTATAAGAATATTCATAAAATATTATCAAAATAATATTGTATTATGATGATATTTAGACAAAATATTATAAGAATATACACAAAATATTATCAAAATAATATCATTAGATAACAAAACTGTTCATGATACTCATACCTTTACTAGAGATAAAAGTATCAGGATGCACTTGTATTAATACATATTATCACAACATCACAAAATATTTTTTAAAAGGAAAAATTTTTTTAAAATTATTATAAAATTTGATTGAATTAAATTTCAATTTATTTTTTTAATAATTAAAGAAAAAAAAGAAAAAAAAAGCATATAAACTTTCTATTGAAAATGTTATTTTAAACTAGATGGCCAAGTGAACTTCGTTACACAAACAATATATGACGTATTCGTTATTTAAATAATCAGTATCCTTTGATATTATATCAATACGTTACTCTCTTCTTTTGATACATATTAATAAAATTTCAATTTATAAGATTTTATGTCAATTATATAAATAATATTATAAATTTTCTAAATACATAAGTTAATTAACAAAAAATTTGAATAACAAGATAAATTTATATATGATGTTTTAATACTCGATACTATAATATATCGCATCCGTTACCAATTATTCGGTATCCTTTGATTTATACACAGAATGAACTAAAAATATATATCAAATTTATTTTATTTATTTATATATTTAATATTATTATTATTATTTTATATTACAAAGTTTCTTAACGAAGCTTACAATGATTTCTCATATCGTACTTAACAAAATTATTTAGATCATATAAAATTTAAATTGTTAAAAAATTTGTATATTTATTATTATTATTTATTTTTATTAAAATTACATAACATAAAATTAATAATATTTTAATAATTATATAAATTAATTCTTATTTAAAATAATCTTATATTAATCTCAACAAATACTCTAATAATATATTTTGTCATAAATTTTTTTATATTTAAAATAAATATTATAATATATAAATACTTATATCAGTATAAAATTTCTTTATATAATTATGAAAAAATTAATTTAATAGTTAATTATTGATATTAATGCATAAATAAAAGTATTTTCTAATGAAATATATTTTGTCAATGTTCGATTAACACATTTCATAATAATACGTTTTCATTATTGACAAAAAAAGTTTTTCTAAAAATGAAATCTTATACTATAATATATATATTTATATATTAAATTTTTTAATTATTTATATACTAATAATTTATAATAAATCGATATTAAATAAAAAATAAAAATATATACTTTTTAAGTTTACCTTAAAAATATTATTGTTTTGTATGATTGAAATAATTAATATTAAACTATGTTTATTAATAATTGTTAATAAAAAAATTAAATATATTTTAATTTATAAAATAAATATTATTATTAAATTTATAATTTATTATTTTATATATTATAGAAATTGAAAAAATAAATCATGTTTACTACGACAGTAAATTAGAAATACTATTTAATTTTTATGTGTTTTCTACATGGTACTTTGACTTACATAGGGACTTATATTATTGTGAATAATGATATAATTGAAAACCTTTATTTTTTATTTGATAGAATTATTATATTTTATCATTTAAATATTTATAATAAATACATTATTTTTATAAAGTAAAAAATATGGCCGAAGAAAATTCTACAGCTGTTGCAGCAACTGCGGTTACTGCTGCTTCTACAACACCAACAAAAAAAGCAACAGCTTCTGGTGCTAAACGTACAAAACAACATTCAAAACCAACACATCCACGTACATCAGAAATGGTTGTTAACGCAATTAAAAATTTAAAAGAACGTGGTGGTTCATCATTACAAGCAATTAAAAAATATTTAGCTGCAAATTATAAAGTGGATTCTGATAAAATTTCACTATTTATTAAAAAATATTTAAAAGCTGCTGTAACTGAGGGAGCCTTGGTACAAACTAAAGGTAAAGGTGCATCTGGTTCATTCAAATTGGCTGCTTCCGCTTCATCTAATTCTTCAGCTAAATCAAAAGTTTCCAAAAAAGAAAGTGGAGCAAAAGGTTCAGCAAAGAGTGCTAAAAGTAAACGGGCACCAAAAGAAAAGAAAGCCACAACTACATCATTGGCAGCCAAAAAGCCTAAAGCAAAAAAAGCGACTCCATCATCATCAACTGCTGCTAAAAAAGTTACTGCAAAATCATCAGCGGCATCAAAAAAAGCACCAGTTAAAGCAAAACCAGCAAAAAGTACAAAATCCGCTGCCAAAAGTAGCCCTGCTCGTAAACCGAAAGCACCAAAAGCTAAGAAAGCTTCTGTTGCCAAATCATCTCCTACAAAAATTAAAAAAGCAGCACCAAAAAAGAAATGATCTGTTACTTTAATAATATATTGAAATATTTCATTATTTTTGCTAAAAAATGAAAATAACATAGGCCTTAATACAGGCCACAAATTAATATTTGATAAGAGTAAATTATTTTTTGTATAAATATTTTATAAAATAATAGTTTAGAAACATTTGCCACAGTCAGTACCACGGATGGGTGGCCACTTGAGAATACTGTGTGCGGTTGCATTTTTATTTAAAATATATGGTATAATAAATAAGTATATATTTAAATTGATTACTTCATTGAAAATTTTAATAATATACTTTAATATTAATGATATTTATGAAAAATATATATTTGTAAAAATTTTCATTTATTACTGGCAACAGCCATACCACGTTGAAAACATCGGTTCTCGTCCATTATCTGTACAGCGTTCATACCGTACAGTACAGTGAATTGTTGAAGCAAATTATTGTATAATTACATTCAAAGCGAAAACAATTTCATACACACACCTACAGAACAAGTTAAATCAAATATAAAAAAGTATAAAAACAAACTATAAAATAAGTGACGGGCGTAGCCAAACAAAAAAAAGGGGGCGACCTAGTCGCTCCCCTGCTATCACTAAAATTTTAAAAGTGCAACCCGATGACGTCGGAATACAACAAAGCACCGAAGAAGAAGCCAACAAAATAGAAAAAATAGTTAGTGAAAATAGCGAGAACACAAGTGCAGTGCCTCCAAGAATGGAAAACCAAAACAAAAACAATATACAAAACATTTTCAAAAAACAAACAGAAGTGCAAGTGCAAGTGCCCACAAAAAACAGATTTAATCCCCTAACCACTGAAGAAGGTCAAACAGAGGAAGATGTGGAACAAGAAGGCACAGACCCAAAAGAAATTAATGAAAATGACAAAAACACAGAAAGGACACAAGGAGGTAAGAATAAACCACCTCCAATTGTTATACACAGCACTCCAAATAACCATAAGGAGTTCATGGAGCAAATAAAGGAACATGTGAAAAAGGGATTCCATGTGAAATACACGTTCAAAAAAACGAATCTATTCATCCATGACTCAAATGAATATAAAAACTACGTCAAAATTCTAGACAACGAAAACATGGAGTTCCATACATACACGGAAAGGACAGAAAAACACCACGCCTTCGTATTGGTCGGGCTACCAAGAGGAATCGACGAAGAGGAAATTAAGCAAGACATAGAGAAATGCCTCAAAACAAACATTATTAAAGTATATCCAATGAGATCCTCCTACAGATCTCTATATCTTGTGATCACCGGACAAAGCACGTCCCTAAAACAACTAACCCAAGAAGTTAAATATGTGTACAACGTAAAAATTACCTGGGAAAGGCACAGGAACGCCAAACTAATTATCCAGTGTCACAGATGTCAGGCCTGGTCACATGCCACTACGAACTGTAGAATGAACCCAAAGTGCCTAAAATGCGCAGGACCTCACTGGAGCCGTGACTGTACAATATAAGAAAACACGGAAGAAAATAAAAAACTTTTAAAATGTGCAAACTGTGAAAATAACCACCCGGCAAACTCTACAGAATGCCGAATTTATATCAACAAAATCGAGCAGATAGAAAGGAGAAGAAAAACAAACACGGTCCCTGTAAGAAATCAACAAAAATTCGTGACAGCACCACTACCTCCAACAAATCCCTGGGCAATGAGAAACCCATTCACTCAAAATGATAGACCCACCCAAGTGTACGCTCATGTACACAGCCAAGCACCAACACAAACAACATCCATATCTACTACTACTAACATAAACAATTTGGTAAGTGAGTTTGACACATTAAACAAATTAATAGATGTAGAAAGAATGCTAAAATATGTAAAAGACCTAAACCATGACCTTATGAAATGCAAAAACGAATTAGAGAAATTCATGGTTTTCAACAACTTTTGCACAAAAAATTTTAGCCAATGTCCGCCGTAAAATGTGCGACATGGAATGCTAATGGGCTACGCCAAAACCTTGGTGAACTTAGATCGTTCATCAGAGAACAAAAGGTGGACATTATGATGATAAATGAAACCAAATTATCAGGAGAACATAAAATAAAAATTAGAAATTTTAATATAATTAGGAAAGATAGAACAACACAAGGCGGAGGTGTAGCAATAATAATAAAAAATAGCATTCCGTTTCGCACATTTGAAATCAATGGTTCCGTATCCATAGAATGCGTCGGAATCGAACTATTAAATAATATAAAAATTATTGCAGTGTATAACACTCCCGCTAACAAGTTCCCCATGGAGGATCTAGCAAAATTGTTCAGGATGGGTAACAAAATATTAGTAATAGGTGATCTTAATGCTCGCCATACGGCATGGAAGAATCATGTATCAAACACAAACGGACGAACATTACATAAATTCACTAACGACAACAACATCGTCATCCAACACACAGACAACCCCACACATTTTCCAACTAACGGAATGACACCCACCTTCATTGATCTTGTGATTAATAAAAATGTTAACAACATCACGCACCCAACCTCAATACCAGAGTTATCATCAGACCACAACCCGGTAATATTTAATATTACAAACTTAAATAAAGACAACACCAAACACATTGTCACTTCCTATAAATCAACCGATTGGGCAGAGTTTAGAAAAAAATTAAATTCAACAATAAAAATCAATAATAAAATAAACAATGCCCAAGAAGTTGATCAGGAAATAGATAACTTCACAAAAGGGGTGCAACAAGTCCAAAAAGCTCACAGCCGACGGGTCGTGATAGTTGATAACAGGTATCTCCCTGATGACAACACAAAAAACTTAATCAAATATAAAAATGCGATGAGGAAACTGTACCAAAAAAGATTTATACCAGGCCTCAAAGCAGATATAAACAAAATCACGAAAATGATCAGGAGGAACATTAAAAACAAGATCAATGAACAGTGGGAAAAAACACTAACGGACTTACGACCCGGTGACAGAACAATGTGGCGAATAACGAAGACGTTTAAAAAACCGAGACAACAAATCCCCACAATCACCACGAACGATAATAATTACATGACGGACAAAGACAAAGCTGACATAATAAGTGAAACTTTAGAGGAGATCCAGACTAACGAACAGACTACTCCACTAGAAGAGGACATAAAACGAAGAATACATGAATTCTTTCATACCACACAAACACCACAAAACAACACCAAAATAAAGCTCACAACCCCCCAAGAAATTAAAAACATAATTAAAACCCTCCCAAATAACAAAGCCCCAGGACAAGACGGGATAGACACCAAAATAATCAAAAACTTTACCACCAAAGCTATAGTACAACTTCAGTACATAATAAATGCAATCCTGAGGATAGGATACTTCCCTGAGTCCTGGAGAACGGCAATAGTGATCCCAGTACCGAAACCTAACAAGGATCATAGTAATCCCAAAAATTACAGACCAATAAGCCTCCTGAGCACGCTGTCCAAGATAGCGGAAAAAGTCATTTTGGAAAGAATAAACAAGATAAGTCAGTCCAAAAATATAATAATACACGAACAATTCGGATTCAGAAGAGGTCATGGCACTTGCATGCAAGTTGCCAGAATAGCAAGTGACATAATACAAAATTTTAACAAAAGTAACGTCACGGCCATGGCCCTTCTGGATATTGAGAAAGCCTTTGACACGGTATATATTGATGGACTGATTTACAAACTAATAAATTATGACTTCCCAAGATGGCTAATAGCACTACTGGACAGTTACCTCAGAGGAAGGGGATTCTATGTAAAAATAAACAACAGCACATCGGAACTCCGACACCCAAAAGCAGGTGTGCCACAAGGATCGGTACTTGGGCCCATATTGTTCACCTACTTTATTAATGATATCCCAAAATTTGCCAAAACAAAAACTGCGATATACGCGGATGACACTGCCGTGTACGCCCACTCCTTTAATGCTCAGGTGGCAACAAAACAACTACAAATACACCTGGATATGATACTGAAGTTTGCCAGGGACTGGAAAATCAAAATAAATAACAACAAAACTGAACATATAATTTTTAGCAAAAAATTTACAAATATCAAAATCTACGATCCACTTAAGGTAGACGGCGTAGCCATAGTCCCTGCCAAGCACAAAGTAAAGTACCTAGGTGTGTACCTTGACAAAACATTATCGTTTGTCCCACATATCAACCACCTGATCAGTAAAGGAAATGGGTGTATACGACAACTTTACCCACTCCTGAACAAATACAGCAAACTCAGCACCAAAAATAAAAAAATGTTATACACTGCAATAATAAGACCAACTATAACCTACGGAGCCCCTGTGTGGAACAGCGTTTCAGACACGACATATCTAAGACTGCAACGTATACAGAACAAATGCCTCCGACTTACACTAAACAAAGATAGATACGCTAGAATACAAGACATACATAGAGAGACAGACATACCGACAATCAAAGACTATACCAAACATGTAACGCATTCTTTCTACACTAAGTTGATTAAAAACAGCTACTTAACCAAAAATATGGTGAAGTCAAACTCACTAACCAAAAAACACAAACAAATATATACAAAATATTTAAATAATGTATAACAAAATATTTTACAGTAAATAATAAAGATAAAATACCCATTCCTTACAAGAGCCTGTGGCGTCGTGCCAGCGTTCCCGACTGGCACTCCGAAAGCAGGCGTTCAAGTCCCACGCAAGGCATTAAATTTTTTCTTTTTTTCTTTTCTTTTTAAATCTAATTTTACATGCAAAAACACATAGGCAATGGGCAATATAAGTTTGCCACAGCTATTGCCTAAAACATAAAACAGGTTTTTAAAAATTTTCCTGTAAAGAGCATATCAACAAAAATTAACTTAACATATACCTGCTCAAACAAATAAATTAAATATCATAAGCATAATTGCGACACAGCAATCTGCATGAAAGAAAAATAAGTTAGGATGAAAGCCTTTTAAGGCTAATAACCTATAATAGTAAATAAAAGTTTTGTAATATATGTTATGTATGTAATGTATTGTATTTTTAAATGTTGATTAATAAACTGTTTTTGAATTTGAATTTTTGAATTTGGTTCTCGTCCGATCACCGAAGTTAAGCAACATTGGGCACAGTCAGTACTTGGATGGGTGACCGCTTGGGAACACTGTGTGCGGTTGCCTTTTTATATTAAAAATATAAATTATTTTTCTTCTGTTTTTTTTTTTTACACACCATATATAAATATATGTTATTTATAAATGTAAACCTTTTATATTATTCGTCAACAAATAAATATTATTTTTTGTATAAAATTTTATTGCATTTATAACTCATATCATGGTTACTTTAAAGCGAGAAGTTTTTTTAATATTTCAAATGAATATAAAATAATATAAATTTTATGAAATTTATTTATTTTTAGAAATAGCAATCGCTTATAATTATAACAAAATTTTAATAATGTTTAATTTTATTTCAATAATTTATATATATATTTTTTAATAAAAATAATATACTCTTATTTAATAATATATGTTGGTCCTATATATAGGACCGAAAATATTTCTTATTTGTTTTTTTTTTTTTTTAATTGTCATTTAAAACGCTTATGCACGTTCTCCACGAATACGTCTTGCCAATTGTATATCCTTAGGCATAATTGTAACACGCTTTGCATGAATTGCGCATAAATTGGTATCTTCAAATAAACCTACTAAATAGGCTTCACTAGCTTCTTGTAATGCCATAACAGCTGAACTTTGGAAACGTAAATCGGTTTTAAAATCTTGTGCAATTTCACGTACTAAACGTTGGAATGGTAATTTACGAATTAACAATTCAGTACTTTTTTGATAACGACGAATTTCTCGTAAAGCTACTGTACCAGGACGATATCTGTGTGGTTTTTTTACTCCACCAGTTGCTGGTGCACTTTTACGTGCAGCTTTCGTTGCTAATTGTTTTCTTGGTGCTTTACCACCAGTTGATTTACGTGCAGTTTGCTTGGTTCTAGCCATTTTCAAATAATAATGTTTTTACAAAAAAACACACAATTTTAAAAATTATATTCGACAATTTGATACTACAAAGTCAAATGTTTAAATGCGAAATAAATGTGTTGTATTTATATTTATATGAAATTTCAAAATTTTTGTTGTCATATCCTATTGGATAGCTATCAGAGTATGGACTAATCAAATTGTATAGGCGTGGCTTAAAAAATCTTTAATGCTTTATATAAAAAGGCACAATTGTACCGGCGCTCACATACATTACAATACTTGTTAGGTTAACACACGTGTTATCCGTTCGTTAAAATATTGTAAATAATTTTTTATTAAAATGACTGGCAGAGGAAAAGGTGGAAAGGGTCTTGGAAAAGGGGGTGCAAAACGTCATAGAAAAGTTTTGCGTGATAATATCCAAGGTATTACAAAACCTGCAATTCGTCGTTTAGCACGACGAGGTGGAGTAAAACGTATCTCTGGTTTAATTTATGAAGAAACACGTGGTGTACTTAAAGTATTCCTTGAAAATGTTATTCGGGATGCTGTTACATATACTGAACACGCAAAACGTAAAACAGTTACAGCTATGGATGTTGTATATGCATTAAAACGACAAGGTCGTACTTTGTATGGTTTTGGAGGTTAAGAAAATATAATAATTTACTTAAAATATTTAGTAAATTTATTAAAGAATATTTAATACATCCGATAAATTTAAACAGGCTTTCCTTTTTGGGAAGCCACTAATTTTATTTATATAAGAGTAAATAAATTTGTTAATAAATATAACATATTATATAATTTGTTTACAACAAATTATTTTGTTTATAACATACATTACCAAATATTTTTTTTTTTTTTTTTTTTTTGTAATATATCTGCAATAATAAATTATAATTTGTATGTTATCTATTTTATTTTACAATAACTTATTGAATTTTTGAAAAAATTTTATTATAAATTAATATACTATTATATTTTTTATATATACAAGTTAAGAGTAACAAGTATCGATAGGAGATTATCGAATTTATAACTAATAAAACATTTCGCCTTAATCAAAGAAAATAAATATTTTGCTATACCATTTGTTATACTTTCAATAAATAATTTATTATTAAATTTTTATTATTTCATTTATTTTTTAAAATTATTAAAAATATTTTTCTAATAATTATAAGCGTACATAAACAAGTAGTAAATGTAAAATGAAAATAATAAAGGTAATGTAATGCATTTGCATTACACTGATTTACGATATATATTCCGATATCCTTTATTATATTTAAAATTAATAATATTGATATACTAATAATAGATATATTCAAGCTATTAATATATAAAATTTTATATTAAATATGATATTAATAATTGTTTATTTTATTTTTTTGTATATATAAAAATAATTTACTCTTATTTAAAAAATTTGATGGCTCTCTTAAAAAGAGAGCCGTTTTTATATGTTGATGTATTTTTATGTTATCAATTAAATAATATTTTCGATTTATTTATTTTGAACTTGTATATTTTGTAACAGCTTTAGTACCTTCACTAACAGCGTGCTTTGCCAATTCACCAGGTAATAATAATCGAACTGCGGTTTGAATTTCCCGACTTGTGATTGTTGAACGTTTATTATAATGTGCTAAACGTGATGCTTCAGCAGCAATACGTTCAAAAATATCATTAACAAAACTGTTCATGATACTCATAGCTTTACTAGAGATACCAGTATCAGGATGCACTTGTTTTAATACTTTGTAAATGTAAATTGCATATGATTCCTTGCGCTTCCTCTTCTTTTTCTTATCACTCTTTGATATATTTTTTTGAGCTTTGCCAGCTTTTTTTGCTGCTTTTCCACTTGTTTTTGGTGGCATTGTTACAAACAATTAATATACACAGATAGTTACAGAACACCAGTCAGTATATGTATGAGCGTGTCGTGTATACAACTAGCGTATTATATACGCGAAGATGGATATAACAATAAAAATGAATACTACTCTCTGATTGGCTGAAAATAATACTATAAGGTGATTGGTTTATTTTTAAAGTTTTATATTTTATAAATATTATAAATTAAAATACCCAAATAACATTTTAAACATTTATGTTACAATCCCCGTAACGTACACATCTGTGTGATTATATTTACAAAAAAAAATATTAATTAAATAAATTTATTCGCTATGTCTGGACGAGGTAAAGGTGGTAAAGTAAAGGGAAAGGCAAAGTCAAGATCAAGCCGAGCAGGATTACAATTTCCTGTTGGAAGAATTCACAGATTATTACGAAAAGGAAATTATGCTGAACGAGTAGGTGCTGGTGCCCCAGTATATTTGGCTGCTGTTATGGAATATTTGGCTGCAGAAGTTCTCGAGTTAGCTGGTAATGCTGCCCGTGATAACAAAAAAACACGTATCATTCCACGTCATTTACAATTGGCAATTCGTAATGATGAAGAATTAAATAAATTATTATCTGGTGTAACAATTGCTCAAGGTGGTGTATTACCAAACATTCAAGCAGTGTTATTACCAAAGAAAACTGAAAAGAAAGCATAAATTAAAAACATTGCATTAATTTTTATAATAATAATACATCGATCATAGGCCTTTTAATAAAAGGCCACAAATTTATTTAAAATAAGAGTAAAAATTATTTTTATAAATAATATATTATAATATTTTTTTAAAGAATCAATTTAAATAATTATAAATTAATGATTCTTTTTTTTTTTTTTTTTTTTTTATATGTTATTATGGAAATAATTCATCATATTATGATGACATTTAGGTAACATATTATAAGAATATTCATAAAATATTATCAAAATAATATTGTATTATGATGATATTTAGACAAAATATTATAAGAATATACACAAAATATTATCAAAATAATATCATTAGATAACAAAACTGTTCATGATACTCATACCTTTACTAGAGATAAAAGTATCAGGATGCACTTGTATTAATACATATTATCACAACATCACAAAATATTTTTTAAAAGGAAAAATTTTTTTAAAATTATTATAAAATTTGATTGAATTAAATTTCAATTTATTTTTTTAATAATTAAAGAAAAAAAAGAAAAAAAAAGCATATAAACTTTCTATTGAAAATGTTATTTTAAACTAGATGGCCAAGTGAACTTCGTTACACAAACAATATATGACGTATTCGTTATTTAAATAATCAGTATCCTTTGATATTATATCAATACGTTACTCTCTTCTTTTGATACATATTAATAAAATTTCAATTTATAAGATTTTATGTCAATTATATAAATAATATTATAAATTTTCTAAATACATAAGTTAATTAACAAAAAATTTGAATAACAAGATAAATTTATATATGATGTTTTAATACTCGATACTATAATATATCGCATCCGTTACCAATTATTCGGTATCCTTTGATTTATACACAGAATGAACTAAAAATATATATCAAATTTATTTTATTTATTTATATATTTAATATTATTATTATTATTTTATATTACAAAGTTTCTTAACGAAGCTTACAATGATTTCTCATATCGTACTTAACAAAATTATTTAGATCATATAAAATTTAAATTGTTAAAAAATTTGTATATTTATTATTATTATTTATTTTTATTAAAATTACATAACATAAAATTAATAATATTTTAATAATTATATAAATTAATTCTTATTTAAAATAATCTTATATTAATCTCAACAAATACTCTAATAATATATTTTGTCATAAATTTTTTTATATTTAAAATAAATATTATAATATATAAATACTTATATCAGTATAAAATTTCTTTATATAATTATGAAAAAATTAATTTAATAGTTAATTATTGATATTAATGCATAAATAAAAGTATTTTCTAATGAAATATATTTTGTCAATGTTCGATTAACACATTTCATAATAATACGTTTTCATTATTGACAAAAAAAGTTTTTCTAAAAATGAAATCTTATACTATAATATATATATTTATATATTAAATTTTTTAATTATTTATATACTAATAATTTATAATAAATCGATATTAAATAAAAAATAAAAATATATACTTTTTAAGTTTACCTTAAAAATATTATTGTTTTGTATGATTGAAATAATTAATATTAAACTATGTTTATTAATAATTGTTAATAAAAAAATTAAATATATTTTAATTTATAAAATAAATATTATTATTAAATTTATAATTTATTATTTTATATATTATAGAAATTGAAAAAATAAATCATGTTTACTACGACAGTAAATTAGAAATACTATTTAATTTTTATGTGTTTTCTACATGGTACTTTGACTTACATAGGGACTTATATTATTGTGAATAATGATATAATTGAAAACCTTTATTTTTTATTTGATAGAATTATTATATTTTATCATTTAAATATTTATAATAAATACATTATTTTTATAAAGTAAAAAATATGGCCGAAGAAAATTCTACAGCTGTTGCAGCAACTGCGGTTACTGCTGCTTCTACAACACCAACAAAAAAAGCAACAGCTTCTGGTGCTAAACGTACAAAACAACATTCAAAACCAACACATCCACGTACATCAGAAATGGTTGTTAACGCAATTAAAAATTTAAAAGAACGTGGTGGTTCATCATTACAAGCAATTAAAAAATATTTAGCTGCAAATTATAAAGTGGATTCTGATAAAATTTCACCATTTATTAAAAAATATTTAAAAGCTGCTGTAACTGAGGGAGCCTTGGTACAAACTAAAGGTAAAGGTGCATCTGGTTCATTCAAATTGGCTGCTTCCGCTTCATCTAATTCTTCAGCTAAATCAAAAGTATCCAAAAAAGAAAGTGGAGCAAAAGGTTCAGCAAAGAGTGCTAAAAGTAAACGGGCACCAAAAGAAAAGAAAGCCACAACTACATCATTGGCAGCCAAAAAGCCTAAAGCAAAAAAAGCGACTCCATCATCATCAACTGCTGCTAAAAAAGTTACTGCAAAATCATCAGCGGCATCAAAAAAAGCACCAGTTAAAGCAAAACCAGCAAAAAGTACAAAATCCGCTGCCAAAAGTAGCCCTGCTCGTAAACCGAAAGCACCAAAAGCTAAGAAAGCTTCTGTTGCCAAATCATCTCCTACAAAAATTAAAAAAGCAGCACCAAAAAAGAAATGATCTGTTACTTTAATAATATATTGAAATATTTCATTATTTTTGCTAAAAAATGAAAATAACATAGGCCTTAATACAGGCCACAAATTAATATTTGATAAGAGTAAATTATTTTTTGTATAAATATTTTATAAAATAATAGTTAAGAAACATTTGCCACAGTCAGTACCACGGATGGGTGGCCACTTGAGAATACTGTGTGCGGTTGCATTTTTATTTAAAATATATGGTATAATAAATAAGTATATATTTAAATTGATTACTTCATTGAAAATTTTAATAATATACTTTAATATTAATGATATTTATGAAAAATATATATTTGTAAAAATTTTCATTTATTACTGGCAACAGCCATACCACGTTGAAAACACCGGTTCTCGTCCATTATCTGTACAGCGTTCATACCGTACAGTACAGTGAATTGTTGAAGCAAATTATTGTATAATTACATTCAAAGCGAAAACAATTTCATACACACACCTACAGAACAAGTTAAATCAAATATAAAAAAGTATAAAAACAAACTATAAAATAAGTGACGGGCGTAGCCAAACAAAAAAAAGGGGGCGACCTAGTCGCTCCCCTGCTATCACTAAAATTTTAAAAGTGCAACCCGATGACGTCGGAATACAACAAAGCACCGAAGAAGAAGCCAACAAAATAGAAAAAATAGTTAGTGAAAATAGCGAGAACACAAGTGCAGTGCCTCCAAGAATGGAAAACCAAAACAAAAACAATATACAAAACATTTTCAAAAAACAAACAGAAGTGCAAGTGCAAGTGCCCACAAAAAACAGATTTAATCCCCTAACCACTGAAGAAGGTCAAACAGAGGAAGATGTGGAACAAGAAGGCACAGACCCAAAAGAAATTAATGAAAATGACAAAAACACAGAAAGGACACAAGGAGGAAAGAATAAACCACCTCCAATTGTTATACACAGCACTCCAAATAACCATAAGGAGTTCATGGAGCAAATAAAGGAACATGTGAAAAAGGGATTCCATGTGAAATACACGTTCAAAAAAACGAATCTATTCATCCATGACTCAAATGAATATAAAAACTACGTCAAAATTCTAGACAACGAAAACATGGAGTTCCATACATACACGGAAAGGACAGAAAAACACCACGCCTTCGTATTGGTCGGGCTACCAAGAGGAATCGACGAAGAGGAAATTAAGCAAGACATAGAGAAATGCCTCAAAACAAACATTATTAAAGTATATCCAATGAGATCCTCCTACAGATCTCTATATCTTGTGATCACCGGACAAAGCACGTCCCTAAAACAACTAACCCAAGAAGTTAAATATGTGTACAACGTAAAAATTACCTGGGAAAGGCACAGGAACGCCAAACTAATTATCCAGTGTCACAGATGTCAGGCCTGGTCACATGCCACTACGAACTGTAGAATGAACCCAAAGTGCCTAAAATGCGCAGGACCTCACTGGAGCCGTGACTGTACAATAAAAGAAAACACGGAAGAAAATAAAAAACTTTTAAAATGTGCAAACTGTGAAAATAACCACCCGGCAAACTCTACAGAATGCCGAATTTATATCAACAAAATCGAGCAGATAGAAAGGAGAAGAAAAACAAACACGGTCCCTGTAAGAAATCAACAAAAATTCGTGACAGCACCACTACCTCCAACAAATCCCTGGGCAATGAGAAACCCATTCACTCAAAATGATAGACCCACCCAAGTGTACGCTCATGTACACAGCCAAGCACCAACACAAACAACATCCATATCTACTACTACTAACATAAACAATTTGGTAAGTGAGTTTGACACATTAAACAAATTAATAGATGTAGAAAGAATGCTAAAATATGTAAAAGACCTAAACCATGACCTTATGAAATGCAAAAACGAATTAGAGAAATTCATGGTTTTCAACAACTTTTGCACAAAAAATTTTAGCCAATGTCCGCCGTAAAATGTGCGACATGGAATGCTAATGGGCTACGCCAAAACCTTGGTGAACTTAGATCGTTCATCAGAGAACAAAAGGTGGACATTATGATGATAAATGAAACCAAATTATCAGGAGAACATAAAATAAAAATTAGAAATTTTAATATAATTAGGAAAGATAGAACAACACAAGGCGGAGGTGTAGCAATAATAATAAAAAATAGCATTCCGTTTCGCACATTTGAAATCAATGGTTCCGTATCCATAGAATGCGTCGGAATCGAACTATTAAATAATATAAAAATTATTGCAGTGTATAACACTCCCGCTAACAAGTTCCCCATGGAGGATCTAGCAAAATTGTTCAGGATGGGTAACAAAATATTAGTAATAGGTGATCTTAATGCTCGCCATACGGCATGGAAGAATCATGTATCAAACACAAACGGACGAACATTACATAAATTCACTAACGACAACAACATCGTCATCCAACACACAGACAACCCCACACATTTTCCAACTAACGGAATGACACCCACCTTCATTGATCTTGTGATTAATAAAAATGTTAACAACATCACGCACCCAACCTCAATACCAGAGTTATCATCAGACCACAACCCGGTAATATTTAATATTACAAACTTAAATAAAGACAACACCAAACACATTGTCACTTCCTATAAATCAACCGATTGGGCAGAGTTTAGAAAAAAATTAAATTCAACAATAAAAATCAATAATAAAATAAACAATGCCCAAGAAGTTGATCAGGAAATAGATAACTTCACAAAAGGGGTGCAACAAGTCCAAAAAGCTCACAGCCGACGGGTCGTGATAGTTGATAACAGGTATCTCCCTGATGACAACACAAAAAACTTAATCAAATATAAAAATGCGATGAGGAAACTGTACCAAAAAAGATTTATACCAGGCCTCAAAGCAGATATAAACAAAATCACGAAAATGATCAGGAGGAACATTAAAAACAAGATCAATGAACAGTGGGAAAAAACACTAACGGACTTACGACCCGGTGACAGAACAATGTGGCGAATAACGAAGACGTTTAAAAAACCGAGACAACAAATCCCCACAATCACCACGAACGATAATAATTACATGACGGACAAAGACAAAGCTGACATAATAAGTGAAACTTTAGAGGAGATCCAGACTAACGAACAGACTACTCCACTAGAAGAGGACATAAAACGAAGAATACATGAATTCTTTCATACCACACAAACACCACAAAACAACACCAAAATAAAGCTCACAACCCCCCAAGAAATTAAAAACATAATTAAAACCCTCCCAAATAACAAAGCCCCAGGACAAGACGGGATAGACACCAAAATAATCAAAAACTTTACCACCAAAGCTATAGTACAACTTCAGTACATAATAAATGCAATCCTGAGGATAGGATACTTCCCTGAGTCCTGGAGAACGGCAATAGTGATCCCAGTACCGAAACCTAACAAGGATCATAGTAATCCCAAAAATTACAGACCAATAAGCCTCCTGAGCACGCTGTCCAAGATAGCGGAAAAAGTCATTTTGGAAAGAATAAACAAGATAAGTCAGTCCAAAAATATAATAATACACGAACAATTCGGATTCAGAAGAGGTCATGGCACTTGCATGCAAGTTGCCAGAATAGCAAGTGACATAATACAAAATTTTAACAAAAGTAACGTCACGGCCATGGCCCTTCTGGATATTGAGAAAGCCTTTGACACGGTATATATTGATGGACTGATTTACAAACTAATAAATTATGACTTCCCAAGATGGCTAATAGCACTACTGGACAGTTACCTCAGAGGAAGGGGATTCTATGTAAAAATAAACAACAGCACATCGGAACTCCGACACCCAAAAGCAGGTGTGCCACAAGGATCGGTACTTGGGCCCATATTGTTCACCTACTTTATTAATGATATCCCAAAATTTGCCAAAACAAAAACTGCGATATACGCGGATGACACTGCCGTGTACGCCCACTCCTTTAATGCTCAGGTGGCAACAAAACAACTACAAATACACCTGGATATGATACTGAAGTTTGCCAGGGACTGGAAAATCAAAATAAATAACAACAAAACTGAACATATAATTTTTAGCAAAAAATTTACAAATATCAAAATCTACGATCCACTTAAGGTAGACGGCGTAGCCATAGTCCCTGCCAAGCACAAAGTAAAGTACCTAGGTGTGTACCTTGACAAAACATTATCGTTTGTCCCACATATCAACCACCTGATCAGTAAAGGAAATGGGTGTATACGACAACTTTACCCACTCCTGAACAAATACAGCAAACTCAGCACCAAAAATAAAAAAATGTTATACACTGCAATAATAAGACCAACTATAACCTACGGAGCCCCTGTGTGGAACAGCGTTTCAGACACGACATATCTAAGACTGCAACGTATACAGAACAAATGCCTCCGACTTACACTAAACAAAGATAGATACGCTAGAATACAAGACATACATAGAGAGACAGACATACCGACAATCAAAGACTATACCAAACATGTAACGCATTCTTTCTACACTAAGTTGATTAAAAACAGCTACTTAACCAAAAATATGGTGAAGTCAAACTCACTAACCAAAAAACACAAACAAATATATACAAAATATTTAAATAATGTATAACAAAATATTTTACAGTAAATAATAAAGATAAAATACCCATTCCTTACAAGAGCCTGTGGCGTCGTGCCAGCGTTCCCGACTGGCACTCCGAAAGCAGGCGTTCAAGTCCCACGCAAGGCATTAAATTTTTTCTTTTTTTCTTTTCTTTTTAAATCTAATTTTACATGCAAAAACACATAGGCAATGGGCAATATAAGTTTGCCACAGCTATTGCCTAAAACATAAAACAGGTTTTTAAAAATTTTCCTGTAAAGAGCATATCAACAAAAATTAACTTAACATATACCTGCTCAAACAAATAAATTAAATATCATAAGCATAATTGCGACACAGCAATCTGCATGAAAGAAAAATAAGTTAGGATGAAAGCCTTTTAAGGCTAATAACCTATAATAGTAAATAAAAGTTTTGTAATATATGTTATGTATGTAATGTATTGTATTTTTAAATGTTGATTAATAAACTGTTTTTGAATTTGAATTTGAATTGGTTCTCGTCCGATCACCGAAGTTAAGCAACATTGGGCACAGTCAGTACTTGGATGGGTGACCGCTTGGGAACACTGTGTGCGGTTGCCTTTTTATATTAAAAATATAAATTATTTTTCTTCTGTTTTTTTTTTTTACACACCATATATAAATATATGTTATTTATAAATGTAAACCTTTTATATTATTCGTCAACAAATAAATATTATTTTTTGTATAAAATTTTATTGCATTTATAACTCATATCATGGTTACTTTAAAGCGAGAAGTTTTTTTAATATTTCAAATGAATATAAAATAATATAAATTTTATGAAATTTATTTATTTTTAGAAATAGCAATCGCTTATAATTATAACAAAATTTTAATAATGTTTAATTTTATTTCAATAATTTATATATATATTTTTTAATAAAAATAATATACTCTTATTTAATAATATATGTTGGTCCTATATATAGGACCGAAAATATTTCTTATTTGTTTTTTTTTTTTTTAAATTGTCATTTAAAACGCTTATGCACGTTCTCCACGAATACGTCTTGCCAATTGTATATCCTTAGGCATAATTGTAACACGCTTTGCATGAATTGCGCATAAATTGGTATCTTCAAATAAATCTACTAAATAGGCTTCACTAGCTTCTTGTAATGCCATAACAGCTGAACTTTGGAAACGTAAATCGGTTTTAAAATCTTGTGCAATTTCACGTACTAAACGTTGGAATGGTAATTTACGAATTAACAATTCAGTACTTTTTTGATAACGACGAATTTCTCGTAAAGCTACTGTACCAGGACGATATCTGTGTGGTTTTTTTACTCCACCAGTTGCTGGTGCACTTTTACGTGCAGCTTTCGTTGCTAATTGTTTTCTTGGTGCTTTACCACCAGTTGATTTACGTGCAGTTTGCTTGGTTCTAGCCATTTTCAAATAATAATGTTTTTACAAAAAAACACACAATTTTAAAAATTATATTCGACAATTTGATACTACAAAGTCAAATGTTTAAATGCGAAATAAATGTGTTGTATTTATATTTATATGAAATTTCAAAATTTTTGTTGTCATATCCTATTGGATAGCTATCAGAGTATGGACTAATCAAATTGTATAGGCGTGGCTTAAAAAATCTTTAATGCTTTATATAAAAAGGCACAATTGTACCGGCGCTCACATACATTACAATACTTGTGAGGTTAACACACGTGTTATCCGTTCGTTAAAATATTGTAAATAATTTTTTATTAAAATGACTGGCAGAGGAAAAGGTGGAAAGGGTCTTGGAAAAGGGGGTGCAAAACGTCATAGAAAAGTTTTGCGTGATAATATCCAAGGTATTACAAAACCTGCAATTCGTCGTTTAGCACGACGAGGTGGAGTAAAACGTATCTCTGGTTTAATTTATGAAGAAACACGTGGTGTACTTAAAGTATTCCTTGAAAATGTTATTCGGGATGCTGTTACATATACTGAACACGCAAAACGTAAAACAGTTACAGCTATGGATGTTGTATATGCATTAAAACGACAAGGTCGTACTTTGTATGGTTTTGGAGGTTAAGAAAATATAATAATTTACTTAAAATATTTAGTAAATTTATTAAAGAATATTTAATACATCCGATAAATTTAAACAGGCTTTCCTTTTTGGGAAGCCACTAATTTTATTTATATAAGAGTAAATAAATTTGTTAATAAATATAACATATTATATAATTTGTTTACAACAAATTATTTTGTTTATAACATACATTACCAAATATTTTTATTTTTTTTTTTTTTTTGTAATATATCTGCAATAATAAATTATAATTTGTATATTATCTATTTTATTTTACAATAACTTATTGAATTTTTGAAAAAATTTTATTATAAATTAATATACTATTATATTTTTTATATATACAAGTTAAGAGTAACAAGTATCGATAGGAGATTATCGAATTTATAACTAATAAAACATTTCGCCTTAATCAAAGAAAATAAATATTTTGCTATACCATTTGTTATACTTTCAATAAATAATTTATTATTAAATTTTTATTATTTCATTTATTTTTTAAAATTATTAAAAATATTTTTCTAATAATTATAAGCGTACATAAACAAGTAGTAAATGTAAAATGAAAATAATAAAGGTAATGTAATGCATTTGCATTACACTGATTTACGATATATATTCCGATATCCTTTATTATATTTAAAATTAATAATATTGATATACTAATAATAGATATATTCAAGCTATTAATATATAAAATTTTATATTAAATATGATATTAATAATTGTTTATTTTATTTTTTTGTATATATAAAAATAATTTACTCTTATTTAAAAAATTTGATGGCTCTCTTAAAAAGAGAGCCATTTTTATATGTTGATGTATTTTTATGTTATCAATTAAATAATATTTTCGATTTATTTATTTTGAACTTGTATATTTTGTAACAGCTTTAGTACCTTCACTAACAGCGTGCTTTGCCAATTCACCAGGTAATAATAATCGAACTGCGGTTTGAATTTCCCGACTTGTGATTGTTGAACGTTTATTATAATGTGCTAAACGTGATGCTTCAGCAGCAATACGTTCAAAAATATCATTAACAAAACTGTTCATGATACTCATAGCTTTACTAGAGATACCAGTATCAGGATGCACTTGTTTTAATACTTTGTAAATGTAAATTGCATATGATTCCTTGCGCTTCCTCTTCTTTTTCTTATCACTCTTTGATATATTTTTTTGAGCTTTGCCAGCTTTTTTTGCTGCTTTTCCACTTGTTTTTGGTGGCATTGTTACAAACAATTAATATACACAGATAGTTACAGAACACCAGTCAGTATATGTATGAGCGTGTCGTGTATACAACTAGCGTATTATATACGCGAAGATGGATATAACAATAAAAATGAATACTACTCTCTGATTGGCTAAAAATAATACTATAAGGTGATTGGTTTATTTTTAAAGTTTTATATTTTATAAATATTATAAATTAAAATACCCAAATAACATTTTAAACATTTATGTTACAATCCCCGTAACGTACACATCTGTGTGATTATATTTACAAAAAAAAATATTAATTAAATAAATTTATTCGCTATGTCTGGACGAGGTAAAGGTGGTAAAGTAAAGGGAAAGGCAAAGTCAAGATCAAGCCGAGCAGGATTACAATTTCCTGTTGGAAGAATTCACAGATTATTACGAAAAGGAAATTATGCTGAACGAGTAGGTGCTGGTGCCCCAGTATATTTGGCTGCTGTTATGGAATATTTGGCTGCAGAAGTTCTCGAGTTAGCTGGTAATGCTGCCCGTGATAACAAAAAAACACGTATCATTCCACGTCATTTACAATTGGCAATTCGTAATGATGAAGAATTAAATAAATTATTATCTGGTGTAACAATTGCTCAAGGTGGTGTATTACCAAACATTCAAGCAGTGTTATTACCAAAGAAAACTGAAAAGAAAGCATAAATTAAAAACATTGCATTAATTTTTATAATAATAATACATCGATCATAGGCCTTTTAATAAAAGGCCACAAATTTATTTAAAATAAGAGTAAAAATTATTTTTATAAATAATATATTATAATATTTTTTTAAAGAATCAATTTAAATAATTATAAATTAATGATTCTTTTTTTTTTTTTTTTTTTTTTATATGTTATTATGGAAATAATTCATCATATTATGATGACATTTAGGTAACATATTATAAGAATATTCATAAAATATTATCAAAATAATATTGTATTATGATGATATTTAGACAAAATATTATAAGAATATACACAAAATATTATCAAAATAATATCATTAGATAACAAAACTGTTCATGATACTCATACCTTTACTAGAGATAAAAGTATCAGGATGCACTTGTATTAATACATATTATCACAACATCACAAAATATTTTTTAAAAGGAAAAATTTTTTTAAAATTATTATAAAATTTGATTGAATTAAATTTCAATTTATTTTTTTAATAATTAAAGAAAAAAAAGAAAAAAAAAGCATATAAACTTTCTATTGAAAATGTTATTTTAAACTAGATGGCCAAGTGAACTTCGTTACACAAACAATATATGACGTATTCGTTATTTAAATAATCAGTATCCTTTGATATTATATCAATACGTTACTCTCTTCTTTTGATACATATTAATAAAATTTCAATTTATAAGATTTTATGTCAATTATATAAATAATATTATAAATTTTCTAAATACATAAGTTAATTAACAAAAAATTTGAATAACAAGATAAATTTATATATGATGTTTTAATACTCGATACTATAATATATCGCATCCGTTACCAATTATTCGGTATCCTTTGATTTATACACAGAATGAACTAAAAATATATATCAAATTTATTTTATTTATTTATATATTTAATATTATTATTATTATTTTATATTACAAAGTTTCTTAACGAAGCTTACAATGATTTCTCATATCGTACTTAACAAAATTATTTAGATCATATAAAATTTAAATTGTTAAAAAATTTGTATATTTATTATTATTATTTATTTTTATTAAAATTACATAACATAAAATTAATAATATTTTAATAATTATATAAATTAATTCTTATTTAAAATAATCTTATATTAATCTCAACAAATACTCTAATAATATATTTTGTCATAAATTTTTTTATATTTAAAATAAATATTATAATATATAAATACTTATATCAGTATAAAATTTCTTTATATAATTATGAAAAAATTAATTTAATAGTTAATTATTGATATTAATGCATAAATAAAAGTATTTTCTAATGAAATATATTTTGTCAATGTTCGATTAACACATTTCATAATAATACGTTTTCATTATTGACAAAAAAAGTTTTTCTAAAAATGAAATCTTATACTATAATATATATATTTATATATTAAATTTTTTAATTATTTATATACTAATAATTTATAATAAATCGATATTAAATAAAAAATAAAAATATATACTTTTTAAGTTTACCTTAAAAATATTATTGTTTTGTATGATTGAAATAATTAATATTAAACTATGTTTATTAATAATTGTTAATAAAAAAATTAAATATATTTTAATTTATAAAATAAATATTATTATTAAATTTATAATTTATTATTTTATATATTATAGAAATTGAAAAAATAAATCATGTTTACTACGACAGTAAATTAGAAATACTATTTAATTTTTATGTGTTTTCTACATGGTACTTTGACTTACATAGGGACTTATATTATTGTGAATAATGATATAATTGAAAACCTTTATTTTTTATTTGATAGAATTATTATATTTTATCATTTAAATATTTATAATAAATACATTATTTTTATAAAGTAAAAAATATGGCCGAAGAAAATTCTACAGCTGTTGCAGCAACTGCGGTTACTGCTGCTTCTACAACACCAACAAAAAAAGCAACAGCTTCTGGTGCTAAACGTACAAAACAACATTCAAAACCAACACATCCACGTACATCAGAAATGGTTGTTAACGCAATTAAAAATTTAAAAGAACGTGGTGGTTCATCATTACAAGCAATTAAAAAATATTTAGCTGCAAATTATAAAGTGGATTCTGATAAAATTTCACCATTAATTAAAAAATATTTAAAAGCTGCTGTAACTGAGGGAGCCTTGGTACAAACTAAAGGTAAAGGTGCATCTGGTTCATTCAAATTGGCTGCTTCCGCTTCATCTAATTCTTCAGCTAAATCAAAAGTTTCCAAAAAAGAAAGTGGAGCAAAAGGTTCAGCAAAGAGTGCTAAAAGTAAACGGGCACCAAAAGAAAAGAAAGCCACAACTACATCATTGGCAGCCAAAAAGCCTAAAGCAAAAAAAGCGACTCCATCATCATCAACTGCTGCTAAAAAAGTTACTGCAAAATCATCAGCGGCATCAAAAAAAGCACCAGTTAAAGCAAAACCAGCAAAAAGTACAAAATCCGCTGCCAAAAGTAGCCCTGCTCGTAAACCGAAAGCACCAAAAGCTAAGAAAGCTTCTGTTGCCAAATCATCTCCTACAAAAATTAAAAAAGCAGCACCAAAAAAGAAATGATCTGTTACTTTAATAATATATTGAAATATTTCATTATTTTTGCTAAAAAATGAAAATAACATAGGCCTTAATACAGGCCACAAATTAATATTTGATAAGAGTAAATTATTTTTTGTATAAATATTTTATAAAATAATAGTTAAGAAACATTTGCCACAGTCAGTACCACGGATGGGTGGCCACTTGAGAATACTGTGTGCGGTTGCATTTTTATTTAAAATATATGGTATAATAAATAAGTATATATTTAAATTGATTACTTCATTGAAAATTTTAATAATATACTTTAATATTAATGATATTTATGAAAAATATATATTTGTAAAAATTTTCATTTATTACTGGCAACAGCCATACCACGTTGAAAACACCGGTTCTCGTCCGATCACCGAAGTTAAGCAACATTGGGCACAGTCAGTACTTGGATGGGTGACCGCTTGGGAACACTGTGTGCGGTTGCCTTTTTATATTAAAAATATAAATTATTTTTCTTCTGTTTTTTTTTTTTACACACCATATATAAATATATGTTATTTATAAATGTAAACCTTTTATATTATTCGTCAACAAATAAATATTATTTTTTGTATAAAATTTTATTGCATTTATAACTCATATCATGGTTACTTTAAAGCGAGAAGTTTTTTTAATATTTCAAATGAATATAAAATAATATAAATTTTATGAAATTTATTTATTTTTAGAAATAGCAATCGCTTATAATTATAACAAAATTTTAATAATGTTTAATTTTATTTCAATAATTTATATATATATTTTTTAATAAAAATAATATACTCTTATTTAATAATATCCCACCAAAAACATAAATGTGAAAAAGGCGTAGATGTCACAGAATCCCAATAAACTCAATTACGTCAGCCCAAAAAAGTTGTGAAATCCCGTAGAGAAAAAATTCTTCGAAAAAAATTTATAAAAATGGCATAAATTTATTGAGTAACTTTTCCGTAAAGAAGCATTAAAGTATTACATTAACAAATTTTCGGTGACATACCTACACGCACCTGTATAGGAGAACAAAAGATAATCGTTAACCCACTACTATCTCCCTCCTCCCCTCTAATGTTATGACGTAATTATTTTTTCACAACTTTTATGAAACATCAAAATTTAAATTTAAACAATCAAAGTATTCTTTAGATTAAAGTCAAGCACCTACTTAACAAAGGCCTAATTTTTTTTTTACTAAAGTAAGAAAATTATTGGTTTAAATTTCTTGTCAAGTTTCTCCTTAGTACGTATTTATTTAATATTTTACTTCGCAAGTTTTCGGAATATAAAAACGAATCTAAAAATAAAAAACTTGCGAAGTAAAATATTAAATAAATACGTACTAAGGAGAAACTTGACAAGAAATTTAAACCAATAATTTTCTTACTTTAGTAAAAAAAAAATTAGGCCTTTGTTAAGTAGGTGCTTGACTTTAATCTAAAGAATACTTTGATTGTTTAAATTTAAATTTTGATGTTTCATAAAAGTTGTGAAAAAATAATTACGTCATAACATTAGAGGGGAGGAGGGAGATAGTAGTGGGTTAACGATTATCTTTTGTTCTCCTATACAGGTGCGTGTAGGTATGTCACCGAAAATTTGTTAATGTAATACTTTAATGCTTCTTTACGGAAAAGTTACTCAATAAATTTATGCCATTTTTATAAATTTTTTTCGAAGAATTTTTTCTCTACGGGATTTCACAACTTTTTTGGGCTGACGTAATTGAGTTTATTGGGATTCTGTGACATCTACGCCTTTTTCACATTTATGTTTTTGGTGGGATATCACTTCTTTTTGCAAGGCAATAGTATTTAGTTTGAAAGTGTTTGTAACAATTTAAACTCACCATTATGAATACATTGAATTACTGTTGAATACTGAGCCTCGTACGTCAAGAGAGATGGCGGACAAGATGTCATCAAAATTGTGTTATTTATAAATATTGTAATGAAAATTTCATTTTCATATAACTGATATTGATTATTTTATAATACATTCTATATAATTTACGCCAAATTTGCGTCCTCATGGGTAAACAGTCATGTTTTCGAAAAAATGTTTCATGCAAAAGTTGGTTATTTCTTTTAGGAATATTTTTTATATTAAAATTTTTGTTCTATCTATAATGGTTTACAAGATGGGTCCCACAGACGCAGGACTCAATTGGCGTATATTGCTCATTTACGAACTTGACCTCACTTTTTACGTCCTGAGTACGCTATAAAAATTTCATCTTAATATTTCTTTTCGTTTTTGTGTTATCGTGTTGGCAGACAGACGTGCAGACGGACAGACAGATATTATGTAACTGCAAATATTTAGGCCTTTTTTATGGGTAATACGCACAGCTTGATTTCATATAATAGTTCTGCATATGGATTGATCCTGAATATTACAACGGCTCATACAGGGGCCTTATATTTTGGAAGTGCGCATAATTGGGTCTTATATATTGGTAATGCGCACACTTTGATCCCATATAATTGTTCTGCGCATGGGATAATCTGGAATATAACAACTGCACATACATGAACCTTAAAAGTGTGCATATTTGGGTCTTATATATTGGAAGTGCGCACAGATTAATCATAAGTTATAGTTCTGCACATGCATTTATCCTGAATCTTACAACTACGCATACGCTGAATTTATATTTTGTTACTGCGCGTATGTAGGCCTTATATATTGCTAGTACACGCATGTGGATTACATGAAATAGTACTGCGCATGGGTTGATTCTAAATATTACAACTGCGCAAACGGGAACCCTATATTTTGTAAATGGGCATATTTGGTCCTTAAATATTGAAAATGCGCATAAATTAATCACAAATGATGGTTCTGCGCATGCATTTTACCTGAATCTTAGAACTGCGCATTAGCTTAGTTAATATTTTGCTTCTGCGCATATGTAGGCCTTATATATTGCTAGTGCGCACATGTGGATTACATGTAATAGTACTGCGCATGGGTTGATCCTGAATATTACAACTGCGCATACAGGGACTTTATATTGTGTTAGTGCGCATATTTGGGTATTATATCCGGGAAGTGCCCACAGATTAATCAATAATTATAGTTGTGCGCATGCATTTATCCTGAATCTTGCAACTGCGCATACGTTAAATTTATATATTGTTACTGCGCACATGAAGGCCTTAAAAATTGCTAGTGCGCACATGTGGATTACATGTAATAGTACTGCGCATGGGTTCATCCTGTATATTACAACTGCGCATACAGGGACTTTATATTTTGTTAGTGCGCATATTTGGGTATTATATCCGGGAAGTGCCCACAGATTAATCAATAGTTATAGTTGTGCGCATGCATTTATCCTGAATCTTGCAACTGCGCATACGCTAAATTTATATTTTGTTACTGCGCACATGAAGGCCTTAAAAATTGCTAGTGCGCACATGTGGATTACATGTAATAGTACTGCGCATGGGTTGATCCTGAATATTACAACTGCGCATACAGGGACTTTATATTTTGTTAGTGCGCATATTTGGGTATTATATCCGGGAAGTGCCCACAGATTAATCAATAATTATAGTTGTGCGCATGCATTTATCCTGAATCTTGCAACTGCGCATACGCTAAATTTATATTTTGTTACTGCGCACATGTAGGCCTTAAAAATTGCTAGTGCGCACACGAGGATTACATGTAATAGTACTGCGCATGGGTTGACCCTCAATTCAAGCAAGTCTCTGCCGAACGTCCAAAATCGCATCTTTCTATAATTTAGAAGTCCCTTAGAATCGGTATAGCTGAATCATTTATAGATAAATCAATTATAGTGGAAGTGATGGAAAAATAATAACGCCACTAACCTTACCATGTTTTGTTATCAAATCTAAACGTGTATACAAAATTTCAACTCAATCGGTTGAAGATATCTGCTTTAAAATTGAGTAATAAGATTCCCCCCCATTTAACAAAATATGGCGGAAGCGACGAGAAAATTCGATCAAGTCAACCATAAAAATTCAATGTCATTCAAAGTCAGCGTGCTTACAAAATTTCAACGTAATCGATTGAGGGTGTCGGCTTCAAAATTGGGTTGCAAGATTATTTATTGTTGAACATAACAATACCATTGTTTTTAAGAAAATAAAATTCGTTGTCATTGCAACAATTAGTAGTAAACACTACGAGCCATTTAAGCAAAATGGTTTAAAACTTCTTGTAAAATTATATTTATACTTTTTTTAAATTTAAGGACAAAAATAGTTGGATTTTGCATTAACGAAAAAAACAGGACTGGTTATTTACTTTCTCGAGGGAAAATGATTGTTTTTTCGAAAAAATGTTTCAAACAAAAGTTGTTTATTTTTATGTAAGGAACATTTTTTACATTTAAACTTTTGTTCTATCTCTTACCGTTTTTCCGAAAATTGCAATTTAATTTTTTACTTTATTTGCTTTTCACGGGAAAACAATTACCTTTAGAACAAAATTTTTCATACAGAATTGTTTAATTTTATGCAAGGAACATTTTTTGCATTTAAACTTTTGTTCTATCTCTTACAGTTTTCGCTATAAAAGCAAATTAAAATTTTCCTAATTATTGTAACATAATAATTTTAATATGTTTTCTACATGGTACTTTGAATTTCATAGGGTCTTATTAATAAGATATATTTTATTTAATTTTTATAATATTTTAAGTTGGAAATATTGAAATACACAATTAATTTTTGAATATTTATTTAATATTTATTCAAATTTAATCAATATTTAATTAAAATTATATAAATAACAAATTTTTAAGCGTATTTAAGTTTTACCATACAAATTGTATAGGAAAAAAAACTAGCCTTCTGATTGGTTCATATTTTACCATGTATTTTAAATAGGGAAAAAATGCACCTTTAATTAGCGAAATTTCCCATTTCCCGTTAAAAATTTTGATATTTGGAAGTTTTTCTGGGGTATGATTTTTCTCTAATTTATTTTAATGAAAACCGCATCTTTCTACCATTTCTCAGTTTTGCTGTGAATTTATATGAGTGAGTAACAAAATTTCGGGGCGTGGCCGTTTTTTGACGCGTTATTGCTCGGAAACGATGAGAGCCGTGAACGTGAGCTTTGATTTACGGCGTCCCAGGGTATATATCTCCTTAAGTTGAAAAGCGCAACATTATAGCTCAAGTAGTTTCTGAGATATAAGGGTGTGAAAAAGGGCTATTTGACGTCCTGTATATATAGTCACAGCAAAAGCATACACATTTCACATATACATTCACATATACATCATCATACATTACACTTTCAATTTTCGATTTTCCATTTTAAACTAATCTACGATTCGCACTGCTGTGCTATATGATATGTTGGTCCTATATATAGGACCGAAAATATTTCTTATTTGTTTTTTTTTTTTTTAAATTGTCATTTAAAACGCTTATGCACGTTCTCCACGAATACGTCTTGCCAATTGTATATCCTTAGGCATAATTGTAACACGCTTTGCATGAATTGCGCATAAATTGGTATCTTCAAATAAACCTACTAAATAGGCTTCACTAGCTTCTTGTAATGCCATAACAGCTGAACTTTGGAAACGTAAATCGGTTTTAAAATCTTGTGCAATTTCACGTACTAAACGTTGGAATGGTAATTTACGAATTAACAATTCAGTACTTTTTTGATAACGACGAATTTCTCGTAAAGCTACTGTACCAGGACGATATCTGTGTGGTTTTTTTACTCCACCAGTTGCTGGTGCACTTTTACGTGCAGCTTTCGTTGCTAATTGTTTTCTTGGTGCTTTACCACCAGTTGATTTACGTGCAGTTTGCTTGGTTCTAGCCATTTTCAAATAATAATGTTTTTACAAAAAAACACACAATTTTAAAAATTATATTCGACAATTTGATACTACAAAGTCAAATGTTTAAATGCGAAATAAATGTGTTGTATTTATATTTATATGAAATTTCAAAATTTTTTTGTTATATCCTATTGGATAGCTATCAGAGTATGGACTAATCAAATTGTATAGGCGTGGCTTAAAAAATCTTTAATGCTTTATATAAAAAGGCACAATTGTACCGGCGCTCACATACATTACAATACTTGTGAGGTTAACACACGTGTTATCCGTTCGTTAAAATATTGTAAATAATTTTTTATTAAAATGACTGGCAGAGGAAAAGGTGGAAAGGGTCTTGGAAAAGGGGGTGCAAAACGTCATAGAAAAGTTTTGCGTGATAATATCCAAGGTATTACAAAACCTGCAATTCGTCGTTTAGCACGACGAGGTGGAGTAAAACGTATCTCTGGTTTAATTTATGAAGAAACACGTGGTGTACTTAAAGTATTCCTTGAAAATGTTATTCGGGATGCTGTTACATATACTGAACACGCAAAACGTAAAACAGTTACAGCTATGGATGTTGTATATGCATTAAAACGACAAGGTCGTACTTTGTATGGTTTTGGAGGTTAAGAAAATATAATAATTTACTTAAAATATTTAGTAAATTTATTAAAGAATATTTAATACATCCGATAAATTTAAACAGGCTTTCCTTTTTGGGAAGCCACTAATTTTATTTATATAAGAGTAAATAAATTTGTTAATAAATATAACATATTATATAATTTGTTTACAACAAATTATTTTGTTTATAACATACATTACCAAATATTTTTTTTTTTTTTTTTTTTTGTAATATATCTGCAATAATAAATTATAATTTGTATATTATCTATTTTATTTTACAATAACTTATTGAATTTTTGAAAAAATTTTATTATAAATTAATATACTATTATATTTTTTATATATACAAGTTAAGAGTAACAAGTATCGATAGGAGATTATCGAATTTATAACTAATAAAACATTTCGCCTTAATCAAAGAAAATAAAGATTTTGCTATACCATTTTTTATACTTTCAATAAATAATTTATTATTAAATTTTTATTATTTCATTTATTTTTTAAAATTATTAAAAATATTTTTCTAATAATTATAAGCGTACATAAACAAGTAGTAAATGTAAAATGAAAATAATAAAGGTAATGTAATGCATTTGCATTACACTGATTTACGATATATATTCCGATATCCTTTATTATATTTAAAATTAATAATATTGATATACTAATAATAGATATATTCAAGCTATTAATATATAAAATTTTATATTAAATATGATATTAATAATTGTTTATTTAATTTTTTTGTATATATAAAAATAATTTACTCTTATTTAAAAAATTTGATGGCTCTCTTAAAAAGAGAGCCGTTTTTATATGTTGATGTATTTTTATGTTATCAATTAAATAATATTTTCGATTTATTTATTTTGAACTTGTATATTTTGTAACAGCTTTAGTACCTTCACTAACAGCGTGCTTTGCCAATTCACCAGGTAATAATAATCGAACTGCGGTTTGAATTTCCCGACTTGTGATTGTTGAACGTTTATTATAATGTGCTAAACGTGATGCTTCAGCAGCAATACGTTCAAAAATATCATTAACAAAACTGTTCATGATACTCATAGCTTTACTAGAGATACCAGTATCAGGATGCACTTGTTTTAATACTTTGTAAATGTAAATTGCATATGATTCCTTGCGCTTCCTCTTCTTTTTCTTATCACTCTTTGATATATTTTTTTGAGCTTTGCCAGCTTTTTTTGCTGCTTTTCCACTTGTTTTTGGTGGCATTGTTACAAACAATTAATATACACAGATAGTTACAGAACACCAGTCAGTATATGTATGAGCGTGTCGTGTATACAACTAGCGTATTATATACGCGAAGATGGATATAACAATAAAAATGAATACTACTCTCTGATTGGCTGAAAATAATACTATAAGGTGATTGGTTTATTTTTAAAGTTTTATATTTTATAAATATTATAAATTAAAATACCCAAATAACATTTTAAACATTTATGTTACAATCCCCGTAACGTACACATCTGTGTGATTATATTTACAAAAAAAAATATTAATTAAATAAATTTATTCGCTATGTCTGGACGAGGTAAAGGTGGTAAAGTAAAGGGAAAGGCAAAGTCAAGATCAAGCCGAGCAGGATTACAATTTCCTGTTGGAAGAATTCACAGATTATTACGAAAAGGAAATTATGCTGAACGAGTAGGTGCTGGTGCCCCAGTATATTTGGCTGCTGTTATGGAATATTTGGCTGCAGAAGTTCTCGAGTTAGCTGGTAATGCTGCCCGTGATAACAAAAAAACACGTATCATTCCACGTCATTTACAATTGGCAATTTGTAATGATGAAGAATTAAATAAATTATTATCTGGTGTAACAATTGCTCAAGGTGGTGTATTACCAAACATTCAAGCAGTGTTATTACCAAAGAAAACTGAAAAGAAAGCATAAATTAAAAACATTGCATTAATTTTTATAATAATAATACATCGATCATAGGCCTTTTAATAAAAGGCCACAAATTTATTTAAAATAAGAGTAAAAATTATTTTTATAAATAATATATTATAATATTTTTTTAAAGAATCAATTTAAATAATTATAAATTAATGATTCTTTTTTTTTTTTTTTTTTTTTTATATGTTATTATGGAAATAATTCATCATATTATGATGACATTTAGGTAACATATTATAAGAATATTCATAAAATATTATCAAAATAATATTGTATTATGATGATATTTAGACAAAATATTATAAGAATATACACAAAATATTATCAAAATAATATCATTAGATAACAAAACTGTTCATGATACTCATACCTTTACTAGAGATAAAAGTATCAGGATGCACTTGTATTAATACATATTATCACAACATCACAAAATATTTTTTAAAAGGAAAAATTTTTTTAAAATTATTATAAAATTTGATTGAATTAAATTTCAATTTATTTTTTTAATAATTAAAGAAAAAAAAGAAAAAAAAAGCATATAAACTTTCTATTGAAAATGTTATTTTAAACTAGATGGCCAAGTGAACTTCGTTACACAAACAATATATGACGTATTCGTTATTTAAATAATCAGTATCCTTTGATATTATATCAATACGTTACTCTCTTCTTTTGATACATATTAATAAAATTTCAATTTATAAGATTTTATGTCAATTATATAAATAATATTATAAATTTTCTAAATACATAAGTTAATTAACAAAAAATTTGAATAACAAGATAAATTTATATATGATGTTTTAATACTCGATACTATAATATATCGCATCCGTTACCAATTATTCGGTATCCTTTGATTTATACACAGAATGAACTAAAAATATATATCAAATTTATTTTATTTATTTATATATTTAATATTATTATTATTATTTTATATTACAAAGTTTCTTAACGAAGCTTACAATGATTTCTCATATCGTACTTAACAAAATTATTTAGATCATATAAAATTTAAATTGTTAAAAAATTTGTATATTTATTATTATTATTTATTTTTATTAAAATTACATAACATAAAATTAATAATATTTTAATAATTATATAAATTAATTCTTATTTAAAATAATCTTATATTAATCTCAACAAATACTCTAATAATATATTTTGTCATAAATTTTTTTATATTTAAAATAAATATTATAATATATAAATACTTATATCAGTATAAAATTTCTTTATATAATTATGAAAAAATTAATTTAATAGTTAATTATTGATATTAATGCATAAATAAAAGTATTTTCTAATGAAATATATTTTGTCAATGTTCGATTAACACATTTCATAATAATACGTTTTCATTATTGACAAAAAAAGTTTTTCTAAAAATGAAATCTTATACTATAATATATATATTTATATATTAAATTTTTTAATTATTTATATACTAATAATTTATAATAAATCGATATTAAATAAAAAATAAAAATATATACTTTTTAAGTTTACCTTAAAAATATTATTGTTTTGTATGATTGAAATAATTAATATTAAACTATGTTTATTAATAATTGTTAATAAAAAAATTAAATATATTTTAATTTATAAAATAAATATTATTATTAAATTTATAATTTATTATTTTATATATTATAGAAATTGAAAAAATAAATCATGTTTACTACGACAGTAAATTAGAAATACTATTTAATTTTTATGTGTTTTCTACATGGTACTTTGACTTACATAGGGACTTATATTATTGTGAATAATGATATAATTGAAAACCTTTATTTTTTATTTGATAGAATTATTATATTTTATCATTTAAATATTTATAATAAATACATTATTTTTATAAAGTAAAAAATATGGCCGAAGAAAATTCTACAGCTGTTGCAGCAACTGCGGTTACTGCTGCTTCTACAACACCAACAAAAAAAGCAACAGCTTCTGGTGCTAAACGTACAAAACAACATTCAAAACCAACACATCCACGTACATCAGAAATGGTTGTTAACGCAATTAAAAATTTAAAAGAACGTGGTGGTTCATCATTACAAGCAATTAAAAAATATTTAGCTGCAAATTATAAAGTGGATTCTGATAAAATTTCACCATTTATTAAAAAATATTTAAAAGCTGCTGTAACTGAGGGAGCCTTGGTACAAACTAAAGGTAAAGGTGCATCTGGTTCATTCAAATTGGCTGCTTCCGCTTCATCTAATTCTTCAGCTAAATCAAAAGTATCCAAAAAAGAAAGTGGAGCAAAAGGTTCAGCAAAGAGTGCTAAAAGTAAACGGGCACCAAAAGAAAAGAAAGCCACAACTACATCATTGGCAGCCAAAAAGCCTAAAGCAAAAAAAGCGACTCCATCATCATCAACTGCTGCTAAAAAAGTTACTGCAAAATCATCAGCGGCATCAAAAAAAGCACCAGTTAAAGCAAAACCAGCAAAAAGTACAAAATCCGCTGCCAAAAGTAGCCCTGCTCGTAAACCGAAAGCACCAAAAGCTAAGAAAGCTTCTGTTGCCAAATCATCTCCTACAAAAATTAAAAAAGCAGCACCAAAAAAGAAATGATCTGTTACTTTAATAATATATTGAAATATTTCATTATTTTTGCTAAAAAATGAAAATAACATAGGCCTTAATACAGGCCACAAATTAATATTTGATAAGAGTAAATTATTTTTTGTATAAATATTTTATAAAATAATAGTTTAGAAACATTTGCCACAGTCAGTACCACGGATGGGTGGCCACTTGAGAATACTGTGTGCGGTTGCATTTTTATTTAAAATATATGGTATAATAAATAAGTATATATTTAAATTGATTACTTCATTGAAAATTTTAATAATATACTTTAATATTAATGATATTTATGAAAAATATATATTTGTAAAAATTTTCATTTATTACTGGCAACAGCCATACCACGTTGAAAACACCGGTTCTCGTCCCATTATCTGTACAGCGTTCATACAGTACAGTACAGTGAATTGTTGAAGCAAATTATTGTATAATTACATTCAAAGCGAAAACAATTTCATACACACACCTATAGAACAAGTTAAATCAAATATAAAAAAGTATAAAAACAAACTACAAAATAAGTGACGGGCGTAGCCAAACAAAAAAAAGGGGGCGACCTAGTCGCTCCCCTGCTATCACTAAAGTTTTAAAAGTGCAACCCGATGACGTCGGAATACAACAAAGCACCGAAGAAGAAGCCAACAAAATAGAAAAAATAGTTAGTGAAAATAGCGAGAACACAAGTGCAGTGCCTCCAAGAATGGAAAACCAAAACAAAAACAATATACAAAACATTTTCAAAAAACAAACAGAAGTGCAAGTGCAAGTGCCCACAAAAAACAGATTTAATCCCCTAACCACTGAAGAAGGTCAAACAGAGGATGATGTGGAACAAGAAGACACAGACCCAAAAGAAATTAATGAAAATGACAAAAACACAGAAAGGACACAAGGATGTAAGAATAAACCACCTCCAATTGTTATACACAGCACTCCAAATAACCATAAGGAGTTCATGGAGCAAATAAAGGAACATGTGAAAAAGGGATTCCATGTGAAATACACGTTCAAAAAAACGAATCTATTCATCCATGACTCAAATGAATATAAAAACTACGTCAAAATTCTAGACAACGAAAACATGGAGTTCCATACATACACGGAAAGGACAGAAAAACACCACGCCTTCGTATTGGTCGGGCTACCAAGAGGAATCGACGAAGAGGAAATTAAGCAAGACATAGAGAAATGCCTCAAAACAAACATTATTAAAGTATATCCAATGAGATCCTCCTACAGATCTCTATATCTTGTGATCACCGGACAAAGCACGTCCCTAAAACAACTAACCCAAGAAGTTAAATATGTGTACAACGTAAAAATTACCTGGGAAAGGCACAGGAACGCCAAACTAATTATCCAGTGTCACAGATGTCAGGCCTGGTCACATGCCACTACGAACTGTAGAATGAACCCAAAGTGCCTAAAATGCGCAGGACCTCACTGGAGCCGTGACTGTACAATAAAAGAAAACACGGAAGAAAATAAAAAACTTTTAAAATGTGCAAACTGTGAAAATAACCACCCGGCAAACTCTACAGAATGCCGAATTTATATCAACAAAATCGAGCAGATAGAAAGGAGAAGAAAAACAAACACGGTCCCTGTAAGAAATCAACAAAAATTCGTGACAGCACCACTACCTCCAACAAATCCCTGGGCAATGAGAAACCCATTCACTCAAAATGATAGACCCACCCAAGTGTACGCTCATGTACACAGCCAAGCACCAACACAAACAACATCCATATCTACTACTACTAACATAAACAATTTGGTAAGTGAGTTTGACACATTAAACAAATTAATAGATGTAGAAAGAATGCTAAAATATGTAAAAGACCTAAACCATGACCTTATGAAATGCAAAAACGAATTAGAGAAATTCATGGTTTTCAACAACTTTTGCACAAAAAATTTTAGCCAATGTCCGCCGTAAAATGTGCGACATGGAATGCTAATGGGCTACGCCAAAACCTTGGTGAACTTAGATCGTTCATCAGAGAACAAAAGGTGGACATTATGATGATAAATGAAACCAAATTATCAGGAGAACATAAAATAAAAATTAGAAATTTTCATATAATTAGGAAAGATAGAACAACACAAGGCGGAGGTGTAGCAATAATAATAAAAAATAGCATTCCGTTTCGCACATTTGAAATCAATGGTTCCGTATCCATAGAATGCGTCGGAATCGAACTATTAAATAATATAAAAATTATTGCAGTGTATAACACTCCCGCTAACAAGTTCCCCATGGAGGATCTAGCAAAATTGTTCAGGATGGGTAACAAAATATTAGTAATAGGTGATCTTAATGCTCGCCATACGGCATGGAAGAATCATGTATCAAACACAAACGGACGAACATTACATAAATTCACTAACGACAATAACATCGTCATCCAACACACAGACAACCCCACACATTTTCCAACTAACGGAATGACACCCACCTTCATTGATCTTGTGATTAATAAAAATGTTAACAACATCACGCACCCAACCTCAATACCAGAGTTATCATCAGACCACAACCCGGTAATATTTAATATTACAAACTTAAATAAAGACAACACCAAACACATTGTCACTTCCTATAAATCAACCGATTGGGCAGAGTTTAGAAAAAAATTAAATTCAACAATAAAAATCAATAATAAAATAAACAATGCCCAAGAAGTTGATCAGGAAATAGATAACTTCACAAAAGGGGTGCAACAAGTCCAAAAAGCTCACAGCCGACGGGTCGTGATAGTTGATAACAGGTATCTCCCTGATGGCAACACAAAAAACTTAATCAAATATAAAAATGCGATGAGGAAACTGTACCAAAAAAGATTTATACCAGGCCTCAAAGCAGATATAAACAAAATCACGAAAATGATCAGGAGGAACATTAAAAACAAGATCAATGAACAGTGGGAAAAAACACTAACGGACTTACGACCCGGTGACAGAACAATGTGGCGAATAACGAAGACGTTTAAAAAACCGAGACAACAAATCCCCACAATCACCACGAACGATAATAATTACATGACGGACAAAGACAAAGCTGACATAATAAGTGAAACTTTAGAGGAGATCCAGACTAACGAACAGACTACTCCACTAGAAGAGGACATAAAACGAAGAATACATGAATTCTTTCATACCACACAAACACCACAAAACAACACCAAAATAAAGCTCACAACCCCCCAAGAAATTAAAAACATAATTAAAACCCTCCCAAATAACAAAGCCCCAGGACAAGACGGGATAGACACCAAAATAATCAAAAACTTTACCACCAAAGCTATAGTACAACTTCAGTACATAATAAATGCAATCCTGAGGATAGGATACTTCCCTGAGTCCTGGAGAACGGCAATAGTGATCCCAGTACCGAAACCTAACAAGGATCATAGTAATCCCAAAAATTACAGACCAATAAGCCTCCTGAGCACGCTGTCCAAGATAGCGGAAAAAGTCATTTTGGAAAGAATAAACAAGATAAGTCAGTCCAAAAATATAATAATACACGAACAATTCGGATTCAGAAGTGGTCATGGCACTTGCATGCAAGTTGCCAGAATAGCAAGTGACATAATACAAAATTTTAACAAAAGTAACGTCACGGCCATGGCCCTTCTGGATATTGAGAAAGCCTTTGACACGGTATATATTGATGGACTGATTTACAAACTAATAAATTATGACTTCCCAAGATGGCTAATAGCACTACTGGACAGTTACCTCAGAGGAAGGGGATTCTATGTAAAAATAAACAACAGCACATCGGAACTCCGACACCCAAAAGCAGGTGTGCCACAAGGATCGGTACTTGGGCCCATATTGTTCACCTACTTTATTAATGATATCCCAAAATTTGCCAAAACAAAAACTGCGATATACGCGGATGACACTGCCGTGTACGCCCACTCCTTTAATGCTCAGGTGGCAACAAAACAACTACAAATACACCTGGATATGATACTGAAGTTTGCCAGGGACTGGAAAATCAAAATAAATAACAACAAAACTGAACATATAATTTTTAGCAAAAAATTTACAAATATCAAAATCTACGATCCACTTAAGGTAGACGGCGTAGCCATAGTCCCTGCCAAGCACAAAGTAAAGTACCTAGGTGTGTACCTTGACAAAACATTATCGTTTGTCCCACATATCAACCACCTGATCAGTAAAGGAAATGGGTGTATACGACAACTTTACCCACTCCTGAACAAATACAGCAAACTCAGCACCAAAAATAAAAAAATGTTATACACTGCAATAATAAGACCAACTATAACCTACGGAGCCCCTGTGTGGAACAGCGTTTCAGACACGACATATCTAAGACTGCAACGTATACAGAACAAATGCCTCCGACTTACACTAAACAAAGATAGATACGCTAGAATACAAGACATACATAGAGAGACAGACATACCGACAATCAAAGACTATACCAAACATGTAACGCATTCTTTCTACACTAAGTTGATTAAAAACAGCTACTTAACCAAAAATATGGTGAAGTCAAACTCACTAACCAAAAAACACAAACAAATATATACAAAATATTTAAATAATGTATAACAAAATATTTTACAGTAAATAATAAAGATAAAATACCCATTCCTTACAAGAGCCTGTGGCGTCGTGCCAGCGTTCCCTACTGGCACTCCGAAAGCAGGCGTTCAAGTCCCACGCAAGGCATTAAATTTTTTCTTTTTTTCATTTTTTCATTTTTTCATTTTTTCTTTTTTTCTTTTCTTTTAAATCTAATTTTACATGCAAAAACACATAGGCAATGGGCAATATAAGTTTGCCACAGCTATTGCCTAAAACATAAAACAGGTTTTTAAAAATTTTCCTGTAAAGAGCATATCAACAAAAATTAACTTAACATATACCTGCTCAAACAAATAAATTAAATATCATAAGCATAATTGCGACACAGCAATCTGCATGAAAGAAAAATAAGTTAGGATGAAAGCCTTTTAAGGCTAATAACCTATAATAGTAAATAAAAGTTTTGTAATATATGTTATGTATGTAATGTATTGTATTTTTAAATGTTGATTAATAAACTGTTTTTGAATTTGAATTTGGTTCTCGTCCGATCACCGAAGTTAAGCAACATTGGGCACAGTCAGTACTTGGATGGGTGACCGCTTGGGAACACTGTGTGCGGTTGCCTTTTTATATTAAAAATATAAATTATTTTTCTTCTGTTTTTTTTTTTTACACACCATATATAAATATATGTTATTTAGAAATGTAAACCTTTTATATTATTCGTCAACAAATAAATATTATTTTTTGTATAAAATTTTATTGCATTTATAACTCATATCATGGTTACTTTAAAGCGAGAAGTTTTTTTAATATTTCAAATGAATATAAAATAATATAAATTTTATGAAATTTATTTATTTTTAGAAATAGCAATCGCTTATAATTATAACAAAATTTTAATAATGTTTAATTTTATTTCAATAATTTATATATATATTTTTTAATAAAAATAATATACTCTTATTTAATAATATATGTTGGTCCTATATATAGGACCGAAAATATTTCTTATTTGTTTTTTTTTTTTTTAAATTGTCATTTAAAACGCTTATGCACGTTCTCCACGAATACGTCTTGCCAATTGTATATCCTTAGGCATAATTGTAACACGCTTTGCATGAATTGCGCATAAATTGGTATCTTCAAATAAACCTACTAAATAGGCTTCACTAGCTTCTTGTAATGCCATAACAGCTGAACTTTGGAAACGTAAATCGGTTTTAAAATCTTGTGCAATTTCACGTACTAAACGTTGGAATGGTAATTTACGAATTAACAATTCAGTACTTTTTTGATAACGACGAATTTCTCGTAAAGCTACTGTACCAGGACGATATCTGTGTGGTTTTTTTACTCCACCAGTTGCTGGTGCACTTTTACGTGCAGCTTTCGTTGCTAATTGTTTTCTTGGTGCTTTACCACCAGTTGATTTACGTGCAGTTTGCTTGGTTCTAGTCATTTTCAAATAATAATGTTTTTACAAAAAAACACACAATTTTAAAAATTATATTCGACAATTTGATACTACAAAGTCAAATGTTTAAATGCGAAATAAATGTGTTGTATTTATATTTATATGAAATTTCAAAATTTTTGTTGTCATATCCTATTGGATAGCTATCAGAGTATGGACTAATCAAATTGTATAGGCGTGGCTTAAAAAATCTTTAATGCTTTATATAAAAAGGCACAATTGTACCGGCGCTCACATACATTACAATACTTGTGAGGTTAACACACGTGTTATCCGTTCGTTAAAATATTGTAAATAATTTTTTATTAAAATGACTGGCAGAGGAAAAGGTGGAAAGGGTCTTGGAAAAGGGGGTGCAAAACGTCATAGAAAAGTTTTGCGTGATAATATCCAAGGTATTACAAAACCTGCAATTCGTCGTTTAGCACGACGAGGTGGAGTAAAACGTATCTCTGGTTTAATTTATGAAGAAACACGTGGTGTACTTAAAGTATTCCTTGAAAATGTTATTCGGGATGCTGTTACATATACTGAACACGCAAAACGTAAAACAGTTACAGCTATGGATGTTGTATATGCATTAAAACGACAAGGTCGTACTTTGTATGGTTTTGGAGGTTAAGAAAATATAATAATTTACTTAAAATATTTAGTAAATTTATTAAAGAATATTTAATACATCCGATAAATTTAAACAGGCTTTCCTTTTTGGGAAGCCACTAATTTTATTTATATAAGAGTAAATAAATTTGTTAATAAATATAACATATTATATAATTTGTTTACAACAAATTATTTTGTTTATAACATACATTACCAAATATTTTTTTTTTTTTTTTTTTTTTGTAATATATCTGCAATAATAAATTATAATTTGTATATTATCTATTTTATTTTACAATAACTTATTGAATTTTTGAAAAAATTTTATTATAAATTAATATACTATTATATTTTTTATATATACAAGTTAAGAGTAACAAGTATCGATAGGAGATTATCGAATTTATAACTAATAAAACATTTCGCCTTAATCAAAGAAAATAAATATTTTGCTATACCATTTTTTATACTTTCAATAAATAATTTATTATTAAATTTTTATTATTTCATTTATTTTTTAAAATTATTAAAAATATTTTTCTAATAATTATAAGCGTACATAAACAAGTAGTAAATGTAAAATGAAAATAATAAAGGTAATGTAATGCATTTGCATTACACTGATTTACGATATATATTACGATATCCTTTATTATATTTAAAATTAATAATATTGATATACTAATAATAGATATATTCAAGCTATTAATATATAAAATTTTATATTAAATATGATATTAATAATTGTTTATTTTATTTTTTTGTATATATAAAAATAATTTACTCTTATTTAAAAAATTTGATGGCTCTCTTAAAAAGAGAGCCGTTTTTATATGTTGATGTATTTTTATGTTATCAATTAAATAATATTTTCGATTTATTTATTTTGAACTTGTATATTTTGTAACAGCTTTAGTACCTTCACTAACAGCGTGCTTTGCCAATTCACCAGGTAATAATAATCGAACTGCGGTTTGAATTTCCCGACTTGTGATTGTTGAACGTTTATTATAATGTGCTAAACGTGATGCTTCAGCAGCAATACGTTCAAAAATATCATTAACAAAACTGTTCATGATACTCATAGCTTTACTAGAGATACCAGTATCAGGATGCACTTGTTTTAATACTTTGTAAATGTAAATTGCATATGATTCCTTGCGCTTCCTCTTCTTTTTCTTATCACTCTTTGATATATTTTTTTGAGCTTTGCCAGCTTTTTTTGCTGCTTTTCCACTTGTTTTTGGTGGCATTGTTACAAACAATTAATATACACAGATAGTTACAGAACACCAGTCAGTATATGTATGAGCGTGTCGTGTATACAACTAGCGTATTATATACGCGAAGATGGATATAACAATAAAAATGAATACTACTCTCTGAAAATAATACTATAAGGTGATTGGTTTATTTTTAAAGTTTTATATTTTATAAATATTATAAATTAAAATACCCAAATAACATTTTAAACATTTATGTTACAATCCCCGTAACGTACACATCTGTGTGATTATATTTACAAAAAAAAATATTAATTAAATAAATTTATTCGCTATGTCTGGACGAGGTAAAGGTGGTAAAGTAAAGGGAAAGGCAAAGTCAAGATCAAGCCGAGCAGGATTACAATTTCCTGTTGGAAGAATTCACAGATTATTACGAAAAGGAAATTATGCTGAACGAGTAGGTGCTGGTGCCCCAGTATATTTGGCTGCTGTTATGGAATATTTGGCTGCAGAAGTTCTCGAGTTAGCTGGTAATGCTGCCCGTGATAACAAAAAAACACGTATCATTCCACGTCATTTACAATTGGCAATTCGTAATGATGAAGAATTAAATAAATTATTATCTGGTGTAACAATTGCTCAAGGTGGTGTATTACCAAACATTCAAGCAGTGTTATTACCAAAGAAAACTGAAAAGAAAGCATAAATTAAAAATATTGCATTAATTTTTATAATAATAATACATCGATCATAGGCCTTTTAATAAAAGGCCACAAATTTATTTAAAATAAGAGTAAAAATTATTTTTATAAATAATATATTATAATATTTTTTTAAAGAATCAATTTAAATAATTATAAATTAATGATTCTTTTTTTTTTTTTCTTTTTTTATATGTTATTATGGAAATAATTCATCATATTATGATGACATTTAGGTAACATATTATAAGAATATTCATAAAATATTATCAAAATAATATTGTATTATGATGATATTTAGACAAAATATTATAAGAATATACACAAAATATTATCAAAATAATATCATTAGATAACAAAACTGTTCATGATACTCATACCTTTACTAGAGATCATATAGCACAGCAGTGCGAATCGTAGATTAGTTTAAAATGGAAAATCGAAAATTGAAAGTGTAATGTATGATGATGTATATGTGAATGTATTTGTGAAATGTGTATGCTTTTGCTGTGACTATATATACAGGACGTCAAATAGCCCTTTTTCACACCCTTATATCTCAGAAACTACTTGAGCTATAATGTTGCGCTTTTCAACTTAAGGAGATATATACCCTGGGACGCCGTAAATCAAAGCTCACGTTCACGGCTCTCATCGTTTCCGAGCAATAACGCGTCAAAAAACGGCCACGCCCCGAAATTTTGTTACTCACTCATATAAATTCACAGCAAAACTGAGAAATGGTAGAAAGATGCGGTTTTCATTAAAATAAATTAGAGAAAAATCATACCCCAGAAAAACTTCCAAATATCAAAATTTTTAACGGGAAATGGGAAATTTCGCTAATTAAAGGTGCATTTTTTCCCTATTTAAAATACATGGTAAAATATGAACCAATCAGAAGGCTAGTTTTTTTTCCTATACAATTTGTATGGTAAAACTTAAATACGCTTAAAAATTTGTTATTTATATAATTTTAATTAAATATTGATTAAATTTGAATAAATATTAAATAAATATTCAAAATTAATTGTGTATTTCAATATTTCCAACTTAAAATATTATAAAAATTAAATAAAATATATCTTATTAATAAGACCCTATGAAATTCAAAGTACCATGTAGAAAACATATTAAAATTATTATGTTACAATAATTAGGAAAATTTTAATTTGCTTTTATAGCGAAAACTGTAAGAGATAGAACAAAAGTTTAAATGCAAAAAATGTTCCTTGCATAAAATTAAACAATTCTGTATGAAAAATTTTGTTCTAAAGGTAATTGTTTTCCCGTGAAAAGCAAATAAAGTAAAAAATTAAATTGCAATTTTCGGAAAAACGGTAAGAGATAGAACAAAAGTTTAAATGTAAAAAATGTTCCTTACATAAAAATAAACAACTTTTGTTTGAAACATTTTTTCGAAAAAACAATCATTTTCCCTCGAGAAAGTAAATAACCAGTCCTGTTTTTTTCGTTAATGCAAAATCCAACTATTTTTGTCCTTAAATTTAAAAAAAGTATAAATATAATTTTACAAGAAGTTTTAAACCATTTTGCTTAAATGGCTCGTAGTGTTTACTACTAATTGTTGCAATGACAACGAATTTTATTTTCTTAAAAACAATGGTATTGTTATGTTCAACAATAAATAATCTTGCAACCCAATTTTGAAGCCGACACCCTCAATCGATTACGTTGAAATTTTGTAAGCACGCTGACTTTGAATGACATTGAATTTTTATGGTTGACTTGATCGAATTTTCTCGTCGCTTCCGCCATATTTTGTTAAATGGGGGGGAATCTTATTACTCAATTTTAAAGCAGATATCTTCAACCGATTGAGTTGAAATTTTGTATACACGTTTAGATTTGATAACAAAACATGGTAAGGTTAGTGGCGTTATTATTTTTCCATCACTTCCACTATAATTGATTTATCTATAAATGATTCAGCTATACCGATTCTAAGGGACTTCTAAATTATAGAAAGATGCGATTTTGGACGTTCGGCAGAGACTTGCTTGAATTGAGGGTCAACCCATGCGCAGTACTATTACATGTAATCCTCGTGTGCGCACTAGCAATTTTTAAGGCCTACATGTGCGCAGTAACAAAATATAAATTTAGCGTATGCGCAGTTGCAAGATTCAGGATAAATGCATGCGCACAACTATAATTATTGATTAATCTGTGGGCACTTCCCGGATATAATACCCAAATATGCGCACTAACAAAATATAAAGTCCCTGTATGCGCAGTTGTAATATTCAGGATCAACCCATGCGCAGTACTATTACATGTAATCCACATGTGCGCACTAGCAATTTTTAAGGCCTTCATGTGCGCAGTAACAAAATATAAATTTAGCGTATGCGCAGTTGCAAGATTCAGGATAAATGCATGCGCACAACTATAACTATTGATTAATCTGTGGGCACTTCCCGGATATAATACCCAAATATGCGCACTAACAAAATATAAAGTCCCTGTATGCGCAGTTGTAATATACAGGATGAACCCATGCGCAGTACTATTACATGTAATCCACATGTGCGCACTAGCAATTTTTAAGGCCTTCATGTGCGCAGTAACAATATATAAATTTAACGTATGCGCAGTTGCAAGATTCAGGATAAATGCATGCGCACAACTATAATTATTGATTAATCTGTGGGCACTTCCCGGATATAATACCCAAATATGCGCACTAACACAATATAAAGTCCCTGTATGCGCAGTTGTAATATTCAGGATCAACCCATGCGCAGTACTATTACATGTAATCCACATGTGCGCACTAGCAATATATAAGGCCTACATATGCGCAGAAGCAAAATATTAACTAAGCTAATGCGCAGTTCTAAGATTCAGGTAAAATGCATGCGCAGAACCATCATTTGTGATTAATTTATGCGCATTTTCAATATTTAAGGACCAAATATGCCCATTTACAAAATATAGGGTTCCCGTTTGCGCAGTTGTAATATTTAGAATCAACCCATGCGCAGTACTATTTCATGTAATCCACATGCGTGTACTAGCAATATATAAGGCCTACATACGCGCAGTAACAAAATATAAATTCAGCGTATGCGTAGTTGTAAGATTCAGGATAAATGCATGTGCAGAACTATAACTTATGATTAATCTGTGCGCACTTCCAATATATAAGACCCAAATATGCACACTTTTAAGGTTCATGTATGTGCAGTTGTTATATTCCAGATTATCCCATGCGCAGAACAATTATATGGGATCAAAGTGTGCGCATTACCAATATATAAGACCCAATTATGCGCACTTCCAAAATATAAGGCCCCTGTATGAGCCGTTGTAATATTCAGGATCAATCCATATGCAGAACTATTATATGAAATCAAGCTGTGCGTATTACCCATAAAAAAGGCCTAAATATTTGCAGTTACATAATATCTGTCTGTCCGTCTGCACGTCTGTCTGCCAACACGATAACACAAAAACGAAAAGAAATATTAAGATGAAATTTTTATAGCGTACTCAGGACGTAAAAAGTGAGGTCAAGTTCGTAAATGAGCAATATACGCCAATTGAGTCCTGCGTCTGTGGGACCCATCTTGTAAACCATTATAGATAGAACAAAAATTTTAATATAAAAAATATTCCTAAAAGAAATAACCAACTTTTGCATGAAACATTTTTTCGAAAACATGACTGTTTACCCATGAGGACGCAAATTTGGCGTAAATTATATAGAATGTATTATAAAATAATCAATATCAGTTATATGAAAATGAAATTTTCATTACAATATTTATAAATAACACAATTTTGATGACATCTTGTCCGCCATCTCTCTTGACGTACGAGGCTCAGTATTCAACAGTAATTCAATGTATTCATAATGGTGAGTTTAAATTGTTACAAACACTTTCAAACTAAATACTATTGCCTTGCAAAAAGAAGTGATATCCCACCAAAAACATAAATGTGAAAAAGGCGTAGATGTCACAGAATCCCAATAAACTCAATTACGTCAGCCCAAAAAAGTTGTGAAATCCCGTAGAGAAAAAATTCTTCGAAAAAAATTTATAAAAATGGCATAAATTTATTGAGTAACTTTTCCGTAAAGAAGCATTAAAGTATTACATTAACAAATTTTCGGTGACATACCTACACGCACCTGTATAGGAGAACAAAAGATAATCGTTAACCCACTACTATCTCCCTCCTCCCCTCTAATGTTATGACGTAATTATTTTTTCACAACTTTTATGAAACATCAAAATTTAAATTTAAACAATCAAAGTATTCTTTAGATTAAAGTCAAGCACCTACTTAACAAAGGCCTAATTTTTTTTTTACTAAAGTAAGAAAATTATTGGTTTAAATTTCTTGTCAAGTTTCTCCTTAGTACGTATTTATTTAATATTTTACTTCGCAAGTTTTTTATTTTTAGATTCGTTTTTATATTCCGAAAACTTGCGAAGTAAAATATTAAATAAATACGTACTAAGGAGAAACTTGACAAGAAATTTAAACCAATAATTTTCTTACTTTAGTAAAAAAAAAATTAGGCCTTTGTTAAGTAGGTGCTTGACTTTAATCTAAAGAATACTTTGATTGTTTAAATTTAAATTTTGATGTTTCATAAAAGTTGTGAAAAAATAATTACGTCATAACATTAGAGGGGAGGAGGGAGATAGTAGTGGGTTAACGATTATCTTTTGTTCTCCTATACAGGTGCGTGTAGGTATGTCACCGAAAATTTGTTAATGTAATACTTTAATGCTTCTTTACGGAAAAGTTACTCAATAAATTTATGCCATTTTTATAAATTTTTTTCGAAGAATTTTTTCTCTACGGGATTTCACAACTTTTTTGGGCTGACGTAATTGAGTTTATTGGGATTCTGTGACATCTACGCCTTTTTCACATTTATGTTTTTGGTGGGATAAAAGTATCAGGATGCACTTGTATTAATACATATTATCACAACATCACAAAATATTTTTTAAAAGGAAAAATTTTTTTAAAATTATTATAAAATTTGATTGAATTAAATTTCAATTTATTTTTTTAATAATTAAAGAAAAAAAAGAAAAAAAAAGCATATAAACTTTCTATTGAAAATGTTATTTTAAACTAGATGGCCAAGTGAACTTCGTTACACAAACAATATATGACGTATTCGTTATTTAAATAATCAGTATCCTTTGATATTATATCAATACGTTACTCTCTTCTTTTGATACATATTAATAAAATTTCAATTTATAAGATTTTATGTCAATTATATAAATAATATTATAAATTTTCTAAATACATAAGTTAATTAACAAAAAATTTGAATAACAAGATAAATTTATATATGATGTTTTAATACTCGATACTATAATATATCGCATCCGTTACCAATTATTCGGTATCCTTTGATTTATACACAGAATGAACTAAAAATATATATCAAATTTATTTTATTTATTTATATATTTAATATTATTATTATTATTTTATATTACAAAGTTTCTTAACGAAGCTTACAATGATTTCTCATATCGTACTTAACAAAATTATTTAGATCATATAAAATTTAAATTGTTAAAAAATTTTTATATTTATTATTATTATTTATTTTTATTAAAATTACATAACATAAAATTAATAATATTTTAATAATTATATAAATTAATTCTTATTTAAAATAATCTTATATTAATCTCAACAAATACTCTAATAATATATTTTGTCATAAATTTTTTTATATTTAAAATAAATATTATAATATATAAATACTTATATCAGTATAAAATTTCTTTATATAATTATGAAAAAATTAATTTAATAGTTAATTATTGATATTAATGCATAAATAAAAGTATTTTCTAATGAAATATATTTTGTCAATGTTCGATTAACACATTTCATAATAATACGTTTTCATTATTGACAAAAAAAGTTTTTCTAAAAATGAAATCTTATACTATAATATATATATTTATATATTAAATTTTTTAATTATTTATATACTAATAATTTATAATAAATCGATATTAAATAAAAAATAAAAATATATACTTTTTAAGTTTACCTTAAAAATATTATTGTTTTGTATGATTGAAATAATTAATATTAAACTATGTTTATTAATAATTGTTAATAAAAAAATTAAATATATTTTAATTTATAAAATAAATATTATTATTAAATTTATAATTTATTATTTTATATATTATAGAAATTGAAAAAATAAATAATGTTTACTACGACAGTAAATTAGAAATACTATTTAATTTTTATGTGTTTTCTACATGGTACTTTGACTTACATAGGGACTTATATTATTGTGAATAATGATATAATTGAAAACCTTTATTTTTTATTTGATAGAATTATTATATTTTATCATTTAAATATTTATAATAAATACATTATTTTTTTAAAGTAAAAAAAATGGCCGAAGAAAATTCTACAGCTGTTGCAGCAACTGCGGTTACTGCTGCTTCTACAACACCAACAAAAAAAGCAACAGCTTCTGGTGCTAAACGTACAAAACAACATTCAAAACCAACACATCCACGTACATCAGAAATGGTTGTTAACGCAATTAAAAATTTAAAAGAACGTGGTGGTTCATCATTACAAGCAATTAAAAAATATTTAGCTGCAAATTATAAAGTGGATTCTGATAAAATTTCACCATTTATTAAAAAATATTTAAAAGCTGCTGTAACTGAGGGAGCCTTGGTACAAACTAAAGGTAAAGGTGCATCTGGTTCATTCAAATTGGCTGCTTCCGCTTCATCTAATTCTTCAGCTAAATCAAAAGTATCCAAAAAAGAAAGTGGAGCAAAAGGTTCAGCAAAGAGTGCTAAAAGTAAACGGGCACCAAAAGAAAAGAAAGCCACAACTACATCATTGGCAGCCAAAAAGCCTAAAGCAAAAAAAGCGACTCCATCATCATCAACTGCTGCTAAAAAAGTTACTGCAAAATCATCAGCGGCATCAAAAAAAGCACCAGTTAAAGCAAAACCAGCAAAAAGTACAAAATCCGCTGCCAAAAGTAGCCCTGCTCGTAAACCGAAAGCACCAAAAGCTAAGAAAGCTTCTGTTGCCAAATCATCTCCTACAAAAATTAAAAAAGCAGCACCAAAAAAGAAATGATCTGTTACTTTAATAATATATTGAAATATTTCATTATTTTTGCTAAAAAATGAAAATAACATAGGCCTTAATACAGGCCACAAATTAATATTTGATAAGAGTAAATTATTTTTTGTATAAATATTTTATAAAATAATAGTTAAGAAACATTTGCCACAGTCAGTACCACGGATGGGTGGCCACTTGAGAATACTGTGTGCGGTTGCATTTTTATTTAAAATATATGGTATAATAAATAAGTATATATTTAAATTGATTACTTCATTGAAAATTTTAATAATATACTTTAATATTAATGATATTTATGAAAAATATATATTTGTAAAAATTTTCATTTATTACTGGCAACAGCCATACCACGTTGAAAACACCGGTTCTCGTCCCCCATTATCTGTACAGCGTTCATACCGTACAGTACAGTGAATTGTTGAAGCAAATTATTGTATAATTACATTCAAAGCGAAAACAATTTCATACACACACCTACAGAACAAGTTAAATCAAATATAAAAAAGTATAAAAACAAACTATAAAATAAGTGACGGGCGTAGCCAAACAAAAAAAAGGGGGCGACCTAGTCGCTCCCCTGCTATCACTAAAGTTTTAAAAGTGCAACCCGATGACGTCGGAATACAACAAAGCACCGAAGAAGAAGCCAACAAAATAGAAAAAATAGTTAGTGAAAATAGCGAGAACACAAGTGCATTGCCTCCAAGAATGGAAAACCAAAACAAAAACAATATACAAAACATTTTCAAAAAACAAACAGAAGTGCAAGTGCAAGTGCCCACAAAAAACAGATTTAATCCCCTAACCACTGAAGAAGGTCAAATAGGGGAAGATGTGGAACAAAAAGACACAGACCCAAAAGAAATTAATGAAAATGACAAAAACACAGAAAGGACACAAGGAGGTAAGAATAAACCACCTCCAATTGTTATACACAGCACTCCAAATAATCATAAGGAGTTCATGGAGCAAATAAAGGAACATGTAAAAAAGGGATTCCATGTGAAATACACGTTCAAAAAAACGAATCTATTCATCCATGACTCAAATGAATATAAAAACTACGTCAAAATACTAGACAACGAAAACATGGAGTTCCATACATACACGGAAAGGACAGAAAAACACCACGCCTTCGTATTGGTCGGGCTACCAAGAGGAATCGACGAAGAGGAAATTAAGCAAGACATAGAGAAATGCCTCAAAACAAACATTATTAAAGTATATCCAATGAGATCCTCCTACAGATCTCTATATCTTGTGATCACCGGACAAAGCACGTCCCTAAAACAACTAACCCAAGAAGTTAAATATGTGTACAACGTAAAAATTACCTGGGAAAGGCACAGGAACGCCAAACTAATTATCCAGTGTCACAGATGTCAGGCCTGGTCACATGCCACTACGAACTGTAGAATGAACCCAAAGTGCCTAAAATGCGCAGGACCTCACTGGAGCCGTGACTGTACAATAAAAGAAAACACGGAAGAAAATAAAAAACTTTTAAAATGTGCAAACTGTGAAAATAACCACCCGGCAAACTCTACAGAATGCCGAATTTATATCAACAAAATCGAGCAGATAGAAAGGAGAAGAAAAACAAACACGGTCCCTGTAAGAAATCAACAAAAATTCGTGCCAGCACCACTACCTCCAACAAATGTCTGGGCAATGAGAAACCCATTCACTCAAAATGATAGACCCACCCAAGTGTACGCTCATGTACACAGCCAAGCACCTACACAAACAACATCCATATCTACTACTACTAACATAAACAATTTGGTAAGTGAGTTTGACACATTAAACAAATTAATAGATGTAGAAAGAATGCTAAAATATGTAAAAGACCTAAACCATGACCTTATGAAATGCAAAAACGAATTAGAGAAATTCATGGTTTTCAACAACTTTTGCACAAAAAATTTTAGCCAATGTCCGCCGTAAAATGTGCGACATGGAATGCTAATGGGCTACGCCAAAACCTTGGTGAACTTAGATCGTTCATCAGAGAACAAAAGGTGGACATTATGATGATAAATGAAACCAAATTATCTGGAGAACATAAAATAAAAATTAGAAATTTTAATATAATTAGGAAAGATAGAACAACACAAGGCGGAGGTGTAGCAATAATAATAAAAAATAGCATTCCGTTTCGCACATTTGAAATCAATGGTTCCGTATCCATAGAATGCGTCGGAATCGAACTATTAAATAATATAAAAATTATTGCAGTGTATAACACTCCCGCTAACAAGTTCCCCATGGAGGATCTAGCAAAATTGTTCAGGATGGGTAACAAAATATTAGTAATAGGTGATCTTAATGCTCGCCATACGGCATGGAAGAATCATGTATCAAACACAAACGGACGAACATTACATAAATTCACTAACGACAATAACATCGTCATCCAACACACAGACAACCCCACACATTTTCCAACTAACGGAATGACACCCACCTTCATTGATCTTGTGATTAATAAAAATGTTAACAACATCACGCACCCAACCTCAATACCAGAGCTATCATCAGACCACAACCCGGTAATATTTAATATTACAAACTTAAATAAAGACAACACCAAACACATTGTCACTTCCTATAAATCAACCGATTGGGCAGAGTTTAGAAAAAAATTAAATTCAACAATAAAAATCAATAATAAAATAAACAATGCCCAAGAAGTTGATCAGGAAATAGATAACTTCACAAAAGGGGTGCAACAAGTCCAAAAAGCTCACAGCCGACGGGTCGTGATAGTTGATAACAGGTATCTCCCTGATGATAACACAAAAAACTTAATCAAATATAAAAATGCGATGAGGAAACTGTACCAAAAAAGATTTATACCAGGCCTCAAAGCAGATATAAACAAAATCACGAAAATGATCAGGAGGAACATTAAAAACAAGATCAATGAACAGTGGGAAAAAACACTAACGGACTTGCGACCCGGTGACAGAACAATGTGGCGAATAACGAAGACGTTTAAAAAACCGAGACAACAAATCCCCACAATCACCACGAACGATAATAATTACATGACGGACAAAGACAAAGCTGACATAATAAGTGAAACTTTAGAGGAGATCCAGACTAACGAACAGACTACTCCACTAGAAGAGGACATAAAACGAAGAATACATGAATTCTTTCATACCACACAAACACCACAAAACAACACCAAAATAAAGCTCACAACCCCCCAAGAAATTAAAAACATAATTAAAACCCTCCCAAATAACAAAGCCCCAGGACAAGACGGGATAGACACCAAAATAATCAAAAACTTTACCACCAAAGCTATAGTACAACTTCAGTACATAATAAATGCAATCCTGAGGATAGGATACTTCCCTGAGTCCTGGAGAACGGCAATAGTGATCCCAGTACCGAAACCTAACAAGGATCATAGTAATCCCAAAAATTACAGACCAATAAGCCTCCTGAGCACGCTGTCCAAGATAGCGGAAAAAGTCATTTTGAAAAGAATAAACAAGATAAGTCAGTCCAAAAATATAATAATACACGAACAATTCGGATTCAGAAGTGGTCATGGCACTTGCATGCAAGTTGCCAGAATAGCAAGTGACATAATACAAAATTTTAACAAAAGTAACGTCACGGCCATGGCCCTTCTGGATATTGAGAAAGCCTTTGACACGGTATATATTGATGGACTGATTTACAAACTAATAAATTATGACTTCCCAAGATGGCTAATAGCACTACTGGACAGTTACCTCAGAGGAAGGGGATTCTATGTAAAAATAAACAACAGCACATCGGAACTCCGACACCCAAAAGCAGGTGTGCCACAAGGATCGGTACTTGGGCCCATATTGTTCACCTACTTTATTAATGATATCCCAAAATTTGCCAAAACAAAAACTGCGATATACGCGGATGACACTGCCGTGTACGCCCACTCCTTTAGTGCTCAGGTGGCAACAAAACAACTACAAATACACCTGGATATGATACTAAAGTTTGCCAGGGACTGGAAAATCAAAATAAATAACAGCAAAACTGAACATATAATTTTTAGCAAAAAATTTACAAATGTCAAAATCTACGATCCACTTAAGGTAGACGGCGTAGCCATAGTCCCTGCCAAGCACAAAGTAAAGTACCTAGGTGTGTACCTTGATAGGACATTATCGTTTGTCCCACATATCAACCACCTGATCAGTAGGGGAAATGGGTGTATACGACAACTATACCCACTCCTGAACAAATACAGCAAACTCAGCACCAAAAATAAAAAAATGTTATACACTGCAATAATAAGACCAACTATAACCTACGGAGCCCCTGTGTGGAACAGCGTTTCAGACACGACATATCTAAGACTGCAACGTATACAGAACAAATGCCTCCGACTTACACTAAACAAAGATAGATACGCTAGAATACAAGACATACATAGAGAGACAGACATACCGACAATCAAAGACTATACCAAACATGTAACGCATTCTTTCTACACTAAGTTGATTAAAAACAGCTACTTAACCAAAAATATGGTGAAGTCAAACTCACTAACCAAAAAACACAAACAAATATATACAAAATATTTAAATAATGTATAACAAAATATTTTACAGTAAATAATAAAGATAAAATACCCATTCCTTACAAGAGCCTGTGGCGTCGTGCCAGCGTTCCCGACTGGCACTCCGAAAGCAGGCGTTCAAGTCCCACGCAAGGCATTAAATTTTTTTTTTCTTTTTAAATCTAATTTTACATGCAAAAACACATAGGCAATGGGCAATATAAGTTTGCCACAGCTATTGCCTAAAACATAAAACAGGTTTTTAAAAATTTTCCTGTAAAGAGCATATCAACAAAAATTAACTTAACATATACCTGCTCAAACAAAAAAATTAAATATCATAAGCATAATTGCGACACAGCAATCTGCATGAAAGAAAAATAAGTTAGGATGAAAGCCTTTTAAGGCTAATAACCTATAATAGTAAATAAAAGTTTTGTAATATATGTTATGTATGTAATGTATTGTATTTTTTTAAATGTTGATTAATAAACTGTTTTTGAATTTGAATTTGAATTTGGTTCTCGTCCGATCACCGAAGTTAAGCAACATTGGGCACAGTCAGTACTTGGATGGGTGACCGCTTGGGAACACTGTGTGCGGTTGCCTTTTTATATTAAAAATATAAATTATTTTTCTTCTGTTTTTTTTTTTTTACACACCATATATAAATATATGTTATTTATAAATGTAAACCTTTTATATTATTCGTCAACAAATAAATATTATTTTTTGTATAAAATTTTATTGCATTTATAACTCATATCATGGTTACTTTAAAGCGAGAAGTTTTTTTAATATTTCAAATGAATATAAAATAATATAAATTTTATGAAATTTATTTATTTTTAGAAATAGCAATCGCTTATAATTATAACAAAATTTTAATAATGTTTAATTTTATTTCAATAATTTATATATATATTTTTTAATAAAAATAATATACTCTTATTTAATAATATATGTTGGTCCTATATATAGGACCGAAAATATTTCTTATTTGTTTTTTTTTTTTTTAAATTGTCATTTAAAACGCTTATGCACGTTCTCCACGAATACGTCTTGCCAATTGTATATCCTTAGGCATAATTGTAACACGCTTTGCATGAATTGCGCATAAATTGGTATCTTCAAATAAACCTACTAAATAGGCTTCACTAGCTTCTTGTAATGCCATAACAGCTGAACTTTGGAAACGTAAATCGGTTTTAAAATCTTGTGCAATTTCACGTACTAAACGTTGGAATGGTAATTTACGAATTAACAATTCAGTACTTTTTTGATAACGACGAATTTCTCGTAAAGCTACTGTACCAGGACGATATCTGTGTGGTTTTTTTACTCCACCAGTTGCTGGTGCACTTTTACGTGCAGCTTTCGTTGCTAATTGTTTTCTTGGTGCTTTACCACCAGTTGATTTACGTGCAGTTTGCTTGGTTCTAGCCATTTTCAAATAATAATGTTTTTACAAAAAAACACACAATTTTAAAAATTATATTCGACAATTTGATACTACAAAGTCAAATGTTTAAATGCGAAATAAATGTGTTGTATTTATATTTATATGAAATTTCAAAATTTTTGTTGTCATATCCTATTGGATAGCTATCAGAGTATGGACTAATCAAATTGTATAGGCGTGGCTTAAAAAATCTTTAATGCTTTATATAAAAAGGCACAATTGTACCGGCGCTCACATACATTACAATACTTGTGAGGTTAACACACGTGTTATCCGTTCGTTAAAATATTGTAAATAATTTTTTATTAAAATGACTGGCAGAGGAAAAGGTGGAAAGGGTCTTGGAAAAGGGGGTGCAAAACGTCATAGAAAAGTTTTGCGTGATAATATCCAAGGTATTACAAAACCTGCAATTCGTCGTTTAGCACGACGAGGTGGAGTAAAACGTATCTCTGGTTTAATTTATGAAGAAACACGTGGTGTACTTAAAGTATTCCTTGAAAATGTTATTCGGGATGCTGTTACATATACTGAACACGCAAAACGTAAAACAGTTACAGCTATGGATGTTGTATATGCATTAAAACGACAAGGTCGTACTTTGTATGGTTTTGGAGGTTAAGAAAATATAATAATTTACTTAAAATATTTAGTAAATTTATTAAAGAATATTTAATACATCCGATAAATTTAAACAGGCTTTCCTTTTTGGGAAGCCACTAATTTTATTTATATAAGAGTAAATAAATTTGTTAATAAATATAACATATTATATAATTTGTTTACAACAAATTATTTTGTTTATAACATACATTACCAAATATTTTTTTTTTTTTTTTTTTTTTGTAATATATCTGCAATAATAAATTATAATTTGTATATTATCTATTTTATTTTACAATAACTTATTGAATTTTTGAAAAAATTTTATTATAAATTAATATACTATTATATTTTTTATATATACAAGTTAAGAGTAACAAGTATCGATAGGAGATTATCGAATTTATAACTAATAAAACATTTCGCCTTAATCAAAGAAAATAAAGATTTTGCTATACCATTTTTTATACTTTCAATAAATAATTTATTATTAAATTTTTATTATTTCATTTATTTTTTAAAATTATTAAAAATATTTTTCTAATAATTATAAGCGTACATAAACAAGTAGTAAATGTAAAATGAAAATAATAAAGGTAATGTAATGCATTTGCATTACACTGATTTACGATATATATTCCGATATCCTTTATTATATTTAAAATTAATAATATTGATATACTAATAATAGATATATTCAAGCTATTAATATATAAAATTTTATATTAAATATGATATTAATAATTGTTTATTTAATTTTTTTGTATATATAAAAATAATTTACTCTTATTTAAAAAATTTGATGGCTCTCTTAAAAAGAGAGCCGTTTTTATATGTTGATGTATTTTTATGTTATCAATTAAATAATATTTTCGATTTATTTATTTTGAACTTGTATATTTTGTAACAGCTTTAGTACCTTCACTAACAGCGTGCTTTGCCAATTCACCAGGTAATAATAATCGAACTGCGGTTTGAATTTCCCGACTTGTGATTGTTGAACGTTTATTATAATGTGCTAAACGTGATGCTTCAGCAGCAATACGTTCAAAAATATCATTAACAAAACTGTTCATGATACTCATAGCTTTACTAGAGATACCAGTATCAGGATGCACTTGTTTTAATACTTTGTAAATGTAAATTGCATATGATTCCTTGCGCTTCCTCTTCTTTTTCTTATCACTCTTTGATATATTTTTTTGAGCTTTGCCAGCTTTTTTTGCTGCTTTTCCACTTGTTTTTGGTGGCATTGTTACAAACAATTAATATACACAGATAGTTACAGAACACCAGTCAGTATATGTATGAGCGTGTCGTGTATACAACTAGCGTATTATATACGCGAAGATGGATATAACAATAAAAATGAATACTACTCTCTGATTGGCTAAAAATAATACTATAAGGTGATTGGTTTATTTTTAAAGTTTTATATTTTATAAATATTATAAATTAAAATACCCAAATAACATTTTAAACATTTATGTTACAATCCCCGTAACGTACACATCTGTGTGATTATATTTACAAAAAAAAATATTAATTAAATAAATTTATTCGCTATGTCTGGACGAGGTAAAGGTGGTAAAGTAAAGGGAAAGGCAAAGTCAAGATCAAGCCGAGCAGGATTACAATTTCCTGTTGGAAGAATTCACAGATTATTACGAAAAGGAAATTATGCTGAACGAGTAGGTGCTGGTGCCCCAGTATATTTGGCTGCTGTTATGGAATATTTGGCTGCAGAAGTTCTCGAGTTAGCTGGTAATGCTGCCCGTGATAACAAAAAAACACGTATCATTCCACGTCATTTACAATTGGCAATTCGTAATGATGAAGAATTAAATAAATTATTATCTGGTGTAACAATTGCTCAAGGTGGTGTATTACCAAACATTCAAGCAGTGTTATTACCAAAGAAAACTGAAAAGAAAGCATAAATTAAAAACATTGCATTAATTTTTATAATAATAATACATCGATCATAGGCCTTTTAATAAAAGGCCACAAATTTATTTAAAATAAGAGTAAAAATTATTTTTATAAATAATATATTATAATATTTTTTTAAAGAATCAATTTAAATAATTATAAATTAATGATTCTTTTTTTTTTTTTTTTTTTTTTATATGTTATTATGGAAATAATTCATCATATTATGATGACATTTAGGTAACATATTATAAGAATATTCATAAAATATTATCAAAATAATATTGTATTATGATGATATTTAGACAAAATATTATAAGAATATACACAAAATATTATCAAAATAATATCATTAGATAACAAAACTGTTCATGATACTCATACCTTTACTAGAGATAAAAGTATCAGGATGCACTTGTATTAATACATATTATCACAACATCACAAAATATTTTTTAAAAGGAAAAATTTTTTTAAAATTATTATAAAATTTGATTGAATTAAATTTCAATTTATTTTTTTAATAATTAAAGAAAAAAAAAAAAAAAAAAGCATATAAACTTTCTATTGAAAATGTTATTTTAAACTAGATGGCCAAGTGAACTTCGTTACACAAACAATATATGACGTATTCGTTATTTAAATAATCAGTATCCTTTGATATTATATCAATACGTTACTCTCTTCTTTTGATACATATTAATAAAATTTCAATTTATAAGATTTTATGTCAATTATATAAATAATATTATAAATTTTCTAAATACATAAGTTAAGTAACAAAAAATTTGAATAACAAGATAAATTTATATATGATGTTTTAATACTCGATACTATAATATATCGCATCCGTTACCAATTATTCGGTATCCTTTGATTTATACACAGAATGAACTAAAAATATATATCAAATTTATTTTATTTATTTATATATTTAATATTATTATTATTATTTTATATTACAAAGTTTCTTAACGAAGCTTACAATGATTTCTCATATCGTACTTAACAAAATTATTTAGATCATATAAAATTTAAATTGTTAAAAAATTTTTATATTTATTATTATTATTTATTTTTATTAAAATTACATAACATAAAATTAATAATATTTTAATAATTATATAAATTAATTCTTATTTAAAATAATCTTATATTAATCTCAACAAATACTCTAATAATATATTTTGTCATAAATTTTTTTATATTTAAAATAAATATTATAATATATAAATACTTATATCAGTATAAAATTTCTTTATATAATTATGAAAAAATTAATTTAATAGTTAATTATTGATATTAATGCATAAATAAAAGTATTTTCTAATGAAATATATTTTGTCAATGTTCGATTAACACATTTCATAATAATACGTTTTCATTATTGACAAAAAAAGTTTTTCTAAAAATGAAATCTTATACTATAATATATATATTTATATATTAAATTTTTTAATTATTTATATACTAATAATTTATAATAAATCGATATTAAATAAAAAATAAAAATATATACTTTTTAAGTTTACCTTAAAAATATTATTGTTTTGTATGATTGAAATAATTAATATTAAACTATGTTTATTAATAATTGTTAATAAAAAAATTAAATATATTTTAATTTATAAAATAAATATTATTATTAAATTTATAATTTATTATTTTATATATTATAGAAATTGAAAAAATAAATCATGTTTACTACGACAGTAAATTAGAAATACTATTTAATTTTTATGTGTTTTCTACATGGTACTTTGACTTACATAGGGACTTATATTATTGTGAATAATGATATAATTGAAAACCTTTATTTTTTATTTGATAGAATTATTATATTTTATCATTTAAATATTTATAATAAATACATTATTTTTATAAAGTAAAAAATATGGCCGAAGAAAATTCTACAGCTGTTGCAGCAACTGCGGTTACTGCTGCTTCTACAACACCAACAAAAAAAGCAACAGCTTCTGGTGCTAAACGTACAAAACAACATTCAAAACCAACACATCCACGTACATCAGAAATGGTTGTTAACGCAATTAAAAATTTAAAAGAACGTGGTGGTTCATCATTACAAGCAATTAAAAAATATTTAGCTGCAAATTATAAAGTGGATTCTGATAAAATTTCACCATTTATTAAAAAATATTTAAAAGCTGCTGTAACTGAGGGAGCCTTGGTACAAACTAAAGGTAAAGGTGCATCTGGTTCATTCAAATTGGCTGCTTCCGCTTCATCTAATTCTTCAGCTAAATCAAAAGTATCCAAAAAAGAAAGTGGAGCAAAAGGTTCAGCAAAGAGTGCTAAAAGTAAACGGGCACCAAAAGAAAAGAAAGCCACAACTACATCATTGGCAGCCAAAAAGCCTAAAGCAAAAAAAGCGACTCCATCATCATCAACTGCTGCTAAAAAAGTTACTGCAAAATCATCAGCGGCATCAAAAAAAGCACCAGTTAAAGCAAAACCAGCAAAAAGTACAAAATCCGCTGCCAAAAGTAGCCCTGCTCGTAAACCGAAAGCACCAAAAGCTAAGAAAGCTTCTGTTGCCAAATCATCTCCTACAAAAATTAAAAAAGCAGCACCAAAAAAGAAATGATCTGTTACTTTAATAATATATTGAAATATTTCATTATTTTTGCTAAAAAATGAAAATAACATAGGCCTTAATACAGGCCACAAATTAATATTTGATAAGAGTAAATTATTTTTTGTATAAATATTTTATAAAATAATAGTTAAGAAACATTTGCCACAGTCAGTACCACGGATGGGTGGCCACTTGAGAATACTGTGTGCGGTTGCATTTTTATTTAAAATATATGGTATAATAAATAAGTATATATTTAAATTGATTACTTCATTGAAAATTTTAATAATATACTTTAATATTAATGATATTTATGAAAAATATATATTTGTAAAAATTTTCATTTATTACTGGCAACAGCCATACCACGTTGAAAACACCGGTTCTCGTCCATTATCTGTACAGCGTTCATACCGTACAGTACAGTGAATTGTTGAAGCAAATTATTGTATAATTACATTCAAAGCGAAAACAATTTCATACACACACCTACAGAACAAGTTAAATCAAATATAAAAAAGTATAAAAACAAACTATAAAATAAGTGACGGGCGTAGCCAAACAAAAAAAAGGGGGCGACCTAGTCGCTCCCCTGCTATCACTAAAATTTTAAAAGTGCAACCCGATGACGTCGGAATACAACAAAGCACCGAAGAAGAAGCCAACAAAATAGAAAAAATAGTTAGTGAAAATAGCGAGAACACAAGTGCAGTGCCTCCAAGAATGGAAAACCAAAACAAAAACAATATACAAAACATTTTCAAAAAACAAACAGAAGTGCAAGTGCAAGTGCCCACAAAAACAGATTTAATCCCCTAACCACTGAAGAAGGTCAAACAGAGGAAGATGTGGAACAAGAAGGCACAGACCCAAAAGAAATTAATGAAAATGACAAAAACACAGAAAGGACACAAGGAGGTAAGAATAAACCACCTCCAATTGTTATACACAGCACTCCAAATAACCATAAGGAGTTCATGGAGCAAATAAAGGAACATGTGAAAAAGGGATTCCATGTGAAATACACGTTCAAAAAAACGAATCTATTCATCCATGACTCAAATGAATATAAAAACTACGTCAAAATTCTAGACAACGAAAACATGGAGTTCCATACATACACGGAAAGGACAGAAAAACACCACGCCTTCGTATTGGTCGGGCTACCAAGAGGAATCGACGAAGAGGAAATTAAGCAAGACATAGAGAAATGCCTCAAAACAAACATTATTAAAGTATATCCAATGAGATCCTCCTACAGATCTCTATATCTTGTGATCACCGGACAAAGCACGTCCCTAAAACAACTAACCCAAGAAGTTAAATATGTGTACAACGTAAAAATTACCTGGGAAAGGCACAGGAACGCCAAACTAATTATCCAGTGTCACAGATGTCAGGCCTGGTCACATGCCACTACGAACTGTAGAATGAACCCAAAGTGCCTAAAATGCGCAGGACCTCACTGGAGCCGTGACTGTACAATAAAAGAAAAAACGGAAGAAAATAAAAAACTTTTAAAATGTGCAAACTGTGAAAATAACCACCCGGCAAACTCTACAGAATGCCGAATTTATATCAACAAAATCGAGCAGATAGAAAGGAGAAGAAAAACAAACACGGTCCCTGTAAGAAATCAACAAAAATTCGTGACAGCACCACTACCTCCAACAAATCCCTGGGCAATGAGAAACCCATTCACTCAAAATGATAGACCCACCCAAGTGTACGCTCATGTACACAGCCAAGCACCAACACAAACAACATCCATATCTACTACTACTAACATAAACAATTTGGTAAGTGAGTTTGACACATTAAACAAATTAATAGATGTAGAAAGAATGCTAAAATATGTAAAAGACCTAAACCATGACCTTATGAAATGCAAAAACGAATTAGAGAAATTCATGGTTTTCAACAACTTTTGCACAAAAAATTTTAGCCAATGTCCGCCGTAAAATGTGCGACATGGAATGCTAATGGGCTACGCCAAAACCTTGGTGAACTTAGATCGTTCATCAGAGAACAAAAGGTGGACATTATGATGATAAATGAAACCAAATTATCAGGAGAACATAAAATAAAAATTAGAAATTTTAATATAATTAGGAAAGATAGAACAACACAAGGCGGAGGTGTAGCAATAATAATAAAAAATAGCATTCCGTTTCGCACATTTGAAATCAATGGTTCCGTATCCATAGAATGCGTCGGAATCGAACTATTAAATAATATAAAAATTATTGCAGTGTATAACACTCCCGCTAACAAGTTCCCCATGGAGGATCTAGCAAAATTGTTCAGGATGGGTAACAAAATATTAGTAATAGGTGATCTTAATGCTCGCCATACGGCATGGAAGAATCATGTATCAAACACAAACGGACGAACATTACATAAATTCACTAACGACAACAACATCGTCATCCAACACACAGACAACCCCACACATTTTCCAACTAACGGAATGACACCCACCTTCATTGATCTTGTGATTAATAAAAATGTTAACAACATCACGCACCCAACCTCAATACCAGAGTTATCATCAGACCACAACCCGGTAATATTTAATATTACAAACTTAAATAAAGACAACACCAAACACATTGTCACTTCCTATAAATCAACCGATTGGGCAGAGTTTAGAAAAAAATTAAATTCAACAATAAAAATCAATAATAAAATAAACAATGCCCAAGAAGTTGATCAGGAAATAGATAACTTCACAAAAGGGGTGCAACAAGTCCAAAAAGCTCACAGCCGACGGGTCGTGATAGTTGATAACAGGTATCTCCCTGATGACAACACAAAAAACTTAATCAAATATAAAAATGCGATGAGGAAACTGTACCAAAAAAGATTTATACCAGGCCTCAAAGCAGATATAAACAAAATCACGAAAATGATCAGGAGGAACATTAAAAACAAGATCAATGAACAGTGGGAAAAAACACTAACGGACTTACGACCCGGTGACAGAACAATGTGGCGAATAACGAAGACGTTTAAAAAACCGAGACAACAAATCCCCACAATCACCACGAACGATAATAATTACATGACGGACAAAGACAAAGCTGACATAATAAGTGAAACTTTAGAGGAGATCCAGACTAACGAACAGACTACTCCACTAGAAGAGGACATAAAACGAAGAATACGTGAATTCTTTCATACCACACAAACACCACACTAAAGCTCACAACCCCCCAAGAAATTAAAAACATAATTAAAACCCTCCCAAATAACAAAGCCCCAGGACAAGACGGGATAGACACCAAAATAATCAAAAACTTTACCACCAAAGCTATAGTACAACTTCAGTACATAATAAATGCAATCCTGAGGATAGGATACTTCCCTGAGTCCTGGAGAACGGCAATAGTGATCCCAGTACCGAAACCTAACAAGGATCATAGTAATCCCAAAAATTACAGACCAATAAGCCTCCTGAGCACGCTGTCCAAGATAGCGGAAAAAGTCATTTTGGAAAGAATAAACAAGATAAGTCAGTCCAAAAATATAATAATACACGAACAATTCGGATTCAGAAGAGGTCATGGCACTTGCATGCAAGTTGCCAGAATAGCAAGTGACATAATACAAAATTTTAACAAAAGTAACGTCACGGCCATGGCCCTTCTGGATATTGAGAAAGCCTTTGACACGGTATATATTGATGGACTGATTTACAAACTAATAAATTATGACTTCCCAAGATGGCTAATAGCACTACTGGACAGTTACCTCAGAGGAAGGGGATTCTATGTAAAAATAAACAACAGCACATCGGAACTCCGACACCCAAAAGCAGGTGTGCCACAAGGATCGGTACTTGGGCCCATATTGTTCACCTACTTTATTAATGATATCCCAAAATTTGCCAAAACAAAAACTGCGATATACGCGGATGACACTGCCGTGTACGCCCACTCCTTTAATGCTCAGGTGGCAACAAAACAACTACAAATACACCTGGATATGATACTGAAGTTTGCCAGGGACTGGAAAATCAAAATAAATAACAACAAAACTGAACATATAATTTTTAGCAAAAAATTTACAAATGTCAAAATCTACGATCCACTTAAGGTAGACGGCGTAGCCATAGTCCCTGCCAAGCACAAAGTAAAGTACCTAGGTGTGTACCTTGACAAAACATTATCGTTTGTCCCACATATCAACCACCTGATCAGTAAGGGAAATGGGTGTATACGACAACTTTACCCACTCCTGAACAAATACAGCAAACTCAGCACCAAAAATAAAAAAATGTTATACACTGCAATAATAAGACCAACTATAACCTACGGAGCCCCTGTGTGGAACAGCGTTTCAGACACGACATATCTAAGACTGCAACGTATACAGAACAAATGCCTCCGACTTACACTAAACAAAGATAGATACGCTAGAATACAAGACATACATAGAGAGACAGACATACCGACAATCAAAGACTATACCAAACATGTAACGCATTCTTTCTACACTAAGTTGATTAAAAACAGCTACTTAACCAAAAATATGGTGAAGTCAAACTCACTAACCAAAAAACACAAACAAATATATACAAAATATTTAAATAATGTATAACAAAATATTTTACAGTAAATAATAAAGATAAAATACCCATTCCTTACAAGAGCCTGTGGCGTCGTGCCAGCGTTCCCGACTGGCACTCCGAAAGCAGGCGTTCAAGTCCCACGCAAGGCATTAAATTTTTTCTTTTTTTCTTTTCTTTTTAAATCTAATTTTACATGCAAAAACACATAGGCAATGGGCAATATAAGTTTGCCACAGCTATTGCCTAAAACATAAAACAGGTTTTTAAAAATTTTCCTGTAAAGAGCATATCAACAAAAATTAACTTAACATATACCTGCTCAAACAAATAAATTAAATATCATAAGCATAATTGCGACACAGCAATCTGCATGAAAGAAAAATAAGTTAGGATGAAAGCCTTTTAAGGCTAATAACCTATAATAGTAAATA